>NW_010118160.1:93880-150227 GCF_000699245.1 Pterocles gutturalis
CTGCTGCAGTTGTAAGTGATGTGCTTACAAGTCTTGAATGTTCATTTCAGAGCATAACATGATTAAAAGTTGAGCTCCTCGTTTATTAAAAGAAAAAAAAATCTAAGTTTCAAAAAATGAATAAATATTTAATCTACTAGTTTAAGCCAGTTAACTAAATTTTAACTAGAATTTAAGCTGAACTATATGCAACTATGTATCTCCATGCTGTCCATGTGCACATTTTGAAAGCGCTCCATGTTTTCCAATTTAAGACTTTCCAGCAAGATGTACTTCTAAATGAAAACTCCACTAAAAAGCTAGTTATTACTGTTTGTTTTATGAGTTTTTACACTCTAACAAGCATAGCACACTTTCCATATTCACTCTGCAGTCCGAAATCATGGTATAATTTGCTGTACATAATCATATTCAGTGTTTGACTTCAGAAGAACTTCGTACAGCATTCCCTGTAATTTTATATAAAGTTCTGCTAATTCCCATCTACATAGAGATAGAACCATCAAAACCAATTTCTGCCTTGCACGAGCCTAAGATATAAATTAGACTGAAATAAGTGGTGAGGGATAGGAATGTGATTATAATGAAATAAGAGAGTTTTGCTACATGCGGAGAATGTGAGAAATACCTGTGATGTTAAAGGAAAAGCAGATTACTCGACACACGTGGTCTCTCTCTATTAATGGCATTCCAGAGATTTATGTCCTAGGAAGGAACTAGGACATTTAATATACGTTACTAGAGATTTCTGGATTGATTTTTAGGACAAATTAACTGTCAGAAGTTGTTTATACTTGTTGTCTCAGAATATTTTGAGAGACTACACTGAGAAAAAAAAAAAAAAAAAGACCTTCAAGTTCGGAGAACATTCAGAACCTGAGTTTAAAATAGAGATGTGCAGACCCAGGTAACTGTGACAAGAGACCTGCCAGGGGTACAGAGAGGTGGGGGCCACCCGGGTGCATGGGAGTGACAGCAGGGTTGGACAGCCAGGAGATGCTTGAACCTACACGCTACTGATGGTGGCTGGATGGATTCATCATGTCACATCTCCCATTAAAAAAGGACATTATAGAAACTTGAAAACACGTTGTCCTGACTGCTGAAAGAGCAAGTCCCATTGGACTTCCAGTTCCTTCAGGTGAAGGATTCCCTTTATAAAAAATAAGCTTCATGCCAGGCTTCAAGAGTTTCACCACAGCTCGCCTCTGCCTCTCATTCATCTCTGCCTGTGAAAAGAAATGTTTTATCACCTAGCTTCCACGCAGTCCCTTCCACCACCTTGTTTGAATGCACTTTCCAGCTTCTTAGTACCTATCTTGTGGTCATGAGCATGCAACATGGCTAAGTAGGGGGGAACAATTCATTCAGCAACCGTTTGGGCTGTGATCACTACTCCACAGTGAGCCCTACACTATACACAGACCTCTCTTTGTACAGTTGATCCCATCACACGGATTTGTGGGTCCATGATGTGTGCTCCCAAAAAGCTGGACCGCCTTGGGGAACAACCCCCTCTGAAAATCCCTTCTTCTATTCCCCATTTAGGAGATGCCTTCCAGTTTACCATGTCTTTCACCACATTATCAGGTGTGTTACAGTGCTCTGCAAGCCATACAGAAGATGTAATCATCTGTCATACATAGCTCATCGTGCCCAGAGCGGCTCGTACGCGCTTGGCTTTGCGCAGAGGCTGCACAGACCATTTCAGTTCCTGGCTCTCCCCACCTTCCCTTTCTCTCGCATTTTTATTGCAAGAGGCTGCTAGGGTTACCCAGCCCTAGAAATAAAACACACACGTTTTCCAAAGGCTATGCAAAGGTTGGATGTGAGCTGACTCAGGTGCCTGGGAAGGCATACAGAGTACATCTGGGACTGCTCTGAGCAATAATTCAGTTCCTTAAAGTTACTTCTGATCATCATCAATCATACCAAAATTGGTCCATTGTGTTTTGGCCCAGTTTTTCTCAACTGTGATATTTTCTGCTTCTCTGAATCATTTTCAGGTGTATAATTCTTACCCACTTTCACATGTGGGAATACAACTTATTATAATGGATATTGTCCACTGGTTTAGCTATGTACATCTGAAGTTCAAATACTAGTCTTGATTTACCAGAATTTTCACTTTGTATGCTATTCAACAGCGACAGAACCGAGGTTATTTATTTCAGATTCTCATGGAAACAGCTGCAGCTGTTTCAGTGGAAATCTCTATTGAATAAGACCTGAAGCTGGATCATTTCTTTATTACTGAGGTTACACACTACTTGTTCTGCACCATCGTTCGCCAGATCAAAAGACCTGTCTGTTCTGTTTGGAAGGCAGAGTGAAGGATACTGAATTTTACAGTCAAAGTGCATGTTGCTTTTTAAAAAGTGCTAGGTAAAAGGAAATAGTTCCATAATAAAAAAGATTTTGACCACCTTTACCAAAGCTTTCCTAACACTATGAAAGTGGTAGTTTAGGTGTCTTTAAATGAGGGTTCAACCAAAATACTCTAACGCTACCTGTCTGCATCCTTTCCTTTGTGTTAGCTTTCGAAATAATTTTCACTAAGCACATTTGGCAAATTAAAGTTCTTCCAGAGGGTGGTAAGGGGCAGAGCTCTGCTAATAATTTTAATGCAGCATAAAGCTTCATGTAATTGCATGAAGAATGTGCAGAATACAAAAACATACAGAGCATTAAAAAGAAAGCAGCTATGCAACATAGACACTAGCTGTGCCTGCAGCCCTTAAATTTTGCACAATGGTTTTCATACAATTCAAACTCCCTTTTTACATTATTCCTAAACACAGCATTTGAACCAAGGATAGTTCTTGTACAACACCACTTCATTCCATTTCAGAAGAAGAAATGTGATTTCAAGTCTCTTTAAAGCTCTGAAGCAGGCTATTATAATGCTGATGATGTGCCAAATTTGATGGGATTGAACCTACCCATAAACTAACTTCATAGGCTGGCAAAGACAAATTGAAGACATAAATGTGCTTCTTCTTTAATCGTCATGAATATTGCTTAATTGTAGATGCAAATCTTAAACACATAACCTACATCCAGCTGACAGAACATGCACAGCTTAACTCACTCATTAAAGAGATGGACTGATGGAGGAAAGATCCTTGGATTGTAAACTCACGGAGAATTTTCCAAAGTCTGGTTTAAGTTTCCCCATTTATGTGAACCAGCACTGCACCCATTAATGGACAGGGTGTCAGTGCATGTGTTTTTCCAGCATTAGTATACCCCACAATTTCAGGTGAAATAGGCAACCTTTTCGCATGGAAAAAAGAAGGAAGAACATTTGTTCCAAGTTTTACCAACTCTAATTCAGGCAAAGTGCCCGTAGGAGCTCATGGTTACAGGGGATAAGCAACGACTGAGTTGTATGTTTCTTATCTGAATATACTGGAATCCCTTATACTCTCTGCATTATACAAGAGTTGATCGTGGGTGGTATGTTTAGACAAGTTTGAAGTAAAGAATTGACTTTATAATTTAAAACAAGATTATTAGAAAGTACAACGAAGCTTGGAAATCGGGTAGAATTTTTGAGGTAATGTAAACATTCATTATTTAATTTCTTGCAAAAGCTGACTATGAATACCAAGGCATCTGCATAAATGTGAAAACTATAGTGAGGCTTTTTTCACAAGCAGTGACTCATTAACAGACCATAATAATTTGCTAATAAGCCAGTGAAATGGAGGATAAAAGAACATCCTCTTCCTTGCTCACTGATTACTATAAGCTTGCTTAGATAAAGAAAATTACGCAGTGAATAAAAATCTGTAATAACAAGGTAGCTGACAAGAAAATGTACATCCTCTGGTTTTAAAGTGCAATGCAATAGAAAGAAAAAAAATAAATTGCTTGGAGAGACTTAATTGCCATTTGAACTAGACTATTAACATTTAACATGGAACTGACAGCACAGCAAGAGGCCATTCTCCAAACTCCTTTCCTTAGCACTCTCCAATGGCTAGGAATTTTTATCTGCAGACAATACTCCAGCAAACTGCTTGGTGTCCATGTTTACATGACTGACGAAAAGGCTGTGTAAAAAGTGGCAGAATGATTAGGGTCAAGATGGTGAGAGATGAGGGATTTGAACTAAAACATCTGACGTTCCTGGCCACTGAGATAAAAACAATCCATGATACAACTGATCTCCGGCTCTCACCCTCTTTGCTCTTGCTAGAAATGTCAAATGGAAACAAAATATTGCCTTCACATTTCCAACTCAATCTCACCTTGGCAGAAACCCCAAAACTTTTTTTCAGGTCAAAACCAAACTGGCATGAAGAAATATTCAAACCAATTACGGCCACGTTGCCAGAATATTCAGAGATGTTTAACCACAGTGCGAGCATCCAGACAGACATATTTTTGGAATAACACACAAATATTTTCCCCCCTTTGTAAGGAAAACACCTTCCACTGGAAGCTTCTGAGTTTGGCTGTTTGGAAAGGAAAACCTTTCTGCTTCTGATGTTTAGACTTTGACATGCCTTCCCTCCTCTTTCCTGTATGCTCCTTTCCCTTTTCACCCCTAGATCTCAGCTCAAAAGGACAGAAAGTTATTTGTAGCATCAAGCCCAAGAAAGCCTGGTTGCCTTGGGGTGTGAATGTGAAAGCTGGATGACTTCTGAATAAAAGTAGGTGCAAACTCCCATTTAACCACTTCTCCTTCTGGGGCACTTAGAAGAATTCTGCAGAGATTTTGGGGGAGAGAGGCACATCAAAGCCCTCTGAGCAGCTTTAGACTTTCTCTCCTGTATCAGCTGATTATTTTCCTAACACTTACAGAAACTTTGAATAGCTCAGTCCTTGACTTCAACAAATTTGGCTGAAATGTGGGAACAGAAGCAATAATTTCTTCAGCAGATATATACAGAGATGAAAAAGTGTACTTCACAAGAACCAGCTAAATGCCTGGTCAACTGAATACTTCTTGCTTATCTTACCCAGAAAACAATTTTTCCAAAATAAGAAAAATACTTTCATGTTTTTAAATGCTTTAGCTGAAAAACCCCTCTAATTTCTTCACTTTTGAATTTTTTAATCTTAAGAAATTACCAACAAAAGTAAGCTCAGAGGAAACAGCTTTGCACTGCCTATCTCATAAAAGAGGAACACAAATTTTTAATGAAATGGAAGAGTAAGCAATTTCAAAATGTAAACAAATAAATATGTTTAAAGTTTATGGACCGTGTGTGAGGCAAAAACGTTTGGTGGAATTGAACCAAGATTTATTCCGGTGTTTACAGATATTCTTTTGCATTCAATTAAACTGCTAAGTAAAATAAAGAAAGAAAATTATCTTTCTCCCCAAGAGTTCAGTTAAAATTAACATTGCTGTTGATACAACCAAGAGCTTTGGAAACTGCATTAGCTCTTCTTTCAAGGTTCAAGCATATCTTTGATGACTAGTACCAGAGGATTATCTAAAAAATGTAGGAATTTCCACAAAGAAATACTATTTTAAAAACTCTTGCCCTGTTCTTTGCAGCACTGATTATGATCTTTGGTCAGTGACAGTAGTTTGTGATAATAAAGGATGCTGAAAAGATAATCCACAGCAGCTTTCTGTGCCTTCAAATTTCATCTCCCTCCCTGCAGTGGGTCCGGTACATATAACCTTGAAAAAAACTGAAGTATCTTTACAGAATTTCTCACCCTGCCAGTGCTGCTGGCCCAGTCAGTCTGGCCCAGACATTAATTGTTGTAAAATGTTTGAGATGTGCGTGGGGAAATTGTACAGAATATCTCCACAGCTGTGTGCATTCTCTCTGATAATGTGCTGTCGTCCTTTTGTTAACATTTGTACTAGAGAAATACAGCTCTTTTTGTATCTAGAGCTCAGAGGAAGACAGGGATAAATATAACACATGCAACACTTATTTCCCAATATATAATCAAGATGAGCTGTTATTATAATTGTCACAGATTCTCTTTAAAAACATTTCACGTTCACTCCCAAGCACCTGAGAAGGGCTGACAGGATAAAACTTCATTACTGATGTTGCATAAATCCCGTGAAAACCAAGACAAGCTCACCCCCCCTAGTATGCCATTTGGGGGAGTAGAAAGAACAAATTCCAGGTCCTTTAAGTGCCACAAAACATAAACGTTGCTGTATCAGAGTGGGAAGAGTGCAGGGATTACCTCTGAGCCTGTATCCTCTTCAACAGCTTCCTCCTCGCTGCTGGGTGCAACACATGGCAATTTCCCATTCTTTCCCCACTCCTTTGCTTAATTAACATGAAAAAGATGTTCCTTTCCATTATTTGAGAACATCCTTTGCTTCTATAAATGAGAGTGTAATTAATGAGACTTCAAATCAGGAGAAAAACAAGAAATATGAATCCTACATTAATGAGATATTACAGATATTACGGATTAGAGCTGTTCAACCTTGCCAGCTAGAACAATAGCAGGGCGACAATGTCTGCTTTTGTCTGCTTACACTAAAGCCATTTTCAATTAAAAAAAAACTAAAAAAACAAAACAGATCGAGTGAAGAAGGCTCTTATTTTATTCCCTCTCCAGTACAGTACGATTTTGGGTTTTTTTCTTCCTCCTGCTCAACACAACACAAAGGGTGTTTGCCTAGCGATGCAATCGCAGGTGACAGCAGAAAGCTGGCGCCTAGAATTATCGTTTGACTTTTTAATGCATTTCTTTGCAACGTCAGTGACAAGCTGGCTTCCACACTGCTGTCTTAACTTCCCGAAAAAACATATGGCTGGTTTCACAAGCACTCTCCACTCTCCCCCAGCACAGGGCTGGTGGAAAGCTGAAGCAAGCCAGAGCCCCCGTGTGCTGGGCAGGAGCATCCCACCAGCAGAGCCGTCCTTTAATTTGGGGATACACATGCTAGGACAGCAACCAATTTAAAACAGCTCTTCCTGACTACAACAGATGACGAAAGATAAAAAGAGAAGCAGGGTGTCCCTAAACCACCTTGAAAAATGTCAGCAGAGCTGCTTCTGATGTGCCTACGTACCGAGCAATGACAGGGTGAATCACCTTGTGGTCCTTCTGCCGACTGAGAAACAAGAAAAAAGAATGAAACAGGTTCTTCAAGCATGCAGAACGAATATGAAGAGAAACATTGCCCATACTTTGACACCTGGTTTTAATGTCTCATTGAACAGTAATAATTATCAGACAAGAAAACTGGAGCGTTCTTTTTACCATGCAGAGACTGATTTTTTTCTTTTAAACTTTTTTCTTGTCTCCTTTACATTCTCCCCTTGTAGCATGCTCCCCAAGGCTTATCTTTTTGCTGTGCAACTGACAGCAAGCCTATTACTGTGGTAGGTCAAATCTCTTGCCTCCTGACTAGCGCATCGCAAGTGTAACCTGCTCAAGGCTGTCCATGAGGCTTTGAACTCTCATAGCTGACAACAGGGAAATTCCCAGGGAAAAAACCCAAAGCACACAAGTTGAGTCCTTCCTCAAACCCATCATATTGGGGGTACACATGTGTTTGTGTTGTTTGGGGTGTGTGGGGTTTTTTGTCCCCAACCCCACTCTTTAAATACTTAAGAAAAAAAGATCAGGGGAAAAAAAAAAAAACCAAAAACAAAAAAAAACACAAACCCAGATGTCCTCCTCTTTCCTTTTTATTTAGTAAAAAAAAGGCTGCTGAAAGGTCTAGTTCTGGTTGGAGACATTCTTAATGATGCACACAACCAATGCTACCTAGCAAAACATATTTCACAGATTGTGTTGGGGACAGCTCTTCTGTATTTTGTTTGGTACTATCCGCAGCAAAATAAATCTCCAGTGTATGAGTAAGGCTCCTGTGTCCTACAGTCAGAAATGCAAAATGTATATACACACCCATAGCAACATCCTCCAAACCTTGGCTGAGTAGGATTTGACGTGTTTTTCAGCTTGGTTCTTTTTATTTCAGGTAAGCTCTCAGAAAAAGGAGGCAGAGCAAACGTGCACACATTACATAAGTGCTGGTGCATTTGAGCTTTATCTTTTAGAGGAAGAAAATATTTTAATTTTGAATTGAATCCAAGACCTCTACTGATACAGCCAACATGAGAGGTCTAAGCCTGCAGAAAAAGGAGGCCAGGGTATTTTTGATGATTATGAGAGCACACCACAGTGAGGTTTTCAAAGATTAAAGGTTGGATATGAATATTTCACTGTCCAGGAACCTAGTAAAAAATTATTACTAGAGAAAAGCCTTCACGTGCTCCTGTAATAGTTGTTGACTGAAGTTGTAGCTTGGCAAGACCATTTTCTTGCTGTGGTATCTGGATGGTGGTTTTCCTCTAAGAGCACTAAAATATGCTTATCATACAAAAAATATTTTAAATCCCACTTTAAAAGCTGATTTTTGCGAGGTAACAATCCTATCGCTCAGCCTGTGATAGCCTGTTGAACTCTGTGCTATTCCGCTACTGTACGAAGCACGGAAGGGTTCTGAGGGTGGCTGTGCACACATGACTTATCGAGTGTATTTATGAATTAAAAATAGACTGTAAAGTATAAACGAAATGTTTAACAACTTACTTGTATGTATCTATTCTTATGTTGCTATAGTCCTTCTAGCTTAACAGAATATAGTCAATAGACTGAAGGATGTGATATACAAAACCCCTCTCCTTGGCACCACGAATTAATCTGTCTTTACAGGCACATAATTATACAAGTAGTGCAAGCTTTCATGCTTTTTTGCTCGCTATAAAAACTACATCCTATCTGACTCCCAAGTGAATAAAGAGCTTAACATAAAGGGAACAT
This sequence comes from Pterocles gutturalis, assembly GCF_000699245.1. NCBI lineage: Eukaryota > Metazoa > Chordata > Aves > Pterocliformes > Pteroclidae > Pterocles > Pterocles gutturalis. The sequence continues at coordinate 102,653 of NW_010118160.1, forward strand.
TTTCTTTTAGGTTTGTAAAGAACTGCATATTCTGAAAAGGGTGTTGAACTGCTGATGACACAGTTACTAACTGCTGTGAGAAGAGCAATACACACTTTTTTCCTCGTTGCCATGATGTAGCATTCTCCTCATGTGGCTGTACGCTAGAAGGACTACAGCTATATCAATTGACAAAACAAATACTTTTCCCCAAAAGTCACTGTCCAAATTATTTTCCTTGCTTTCAGTGTTGCAAATAAAAGGCAAATCCAAAGTCATTACTTTGCCTTTCAGTCATCAAAAAAAAAAAAGGGTCATTGAGTCATTGTCTACATCTTCGCTGTTCTTCATTCGGCAATTAAAATTTGGATCTGTGAAAATTTTGCAAGCCCAGGGAAATAAAGAGATTTTCTCAGCCATTTTTTCCGTTTTGCTCTGGCAGGCATTTCTGAGTTAGTGAGTTATTTTTTTCTACATAATAATTCAAACCAGTACATTTCCCGGAGGACGTTCTTTTTTTTTTTTTAAGGACATTTTTTTCCTAGATAAAATGATATGTGAAAGAGGGAGAAGGAAATGAGGAAAGGCATGAGACAGATGTATCAATCACTGAACAGTTTTAAAGAGCACTGACTGCATTATTTCCACCAAATATATTATGTCCTGTTTCAGGAATAATAGGAAATTAAATCCCACATATTACGCATGAAATAAACCCAGCTTCAACCTCCTTTTTAATCGCCCAGGTCCACCAGGAGGTGAGAAGGGTGGAAAGGCGCAAGAAAGCACCTTCAGGGTACTGCAGGATGCTAACGCATAAAAAAAGACAAACTCAAAAATCAGATTATTGCAATAAATTTTACGATCTGGAGTTGCCATATGTGCACCAAGGACTGGCAATGAAAAATCCACTCCTGATACAGAACCATTTGCCCCATCCAAGACAGTCCTATGATATTAAGGCTATTATACCCTGAGAACAAAACCCAGCTGGCACCACTAAATTTAGCTGAACGTTAAGCCATGTGGGAATTTCTTACAGATGGCAGTCATCTCATCTGCCCTGGAAAAGGTAAAAGCAATATAATTTCATTACTTGCAGCAAGCCTTTGCCCGTCACATCTGCAGAGCAATGACACCACAAGAAGATTATTTCAAGTGCTAGATTTTGCTCAAATAATGGCTTCATTCTGCATGTGAATAACCTGGGAAATGGGTCAGTTTATCAGCAGCTGAAGCCTGGGTATTGGAGTGTGGTAACTTTGTAGAAATAATGGATTTTTTTATTATTAGCAATCACTAATGTTATCAGTGCTGTAAAGCCATTATTTAGCTTAGCGCTGTTCATTGATTAAGAAGCACTTTTAATTAAAATTACCAAAATTCTGTTCCCCTTCATTAGTGACATAATGAAATTAAGATGAAAAGGGGTCAATTTGGGGATTATTTTGTGAGTATTAATTTTATTAATCAACACTACTCAACAAATTCTGTCTTGAAAATGACAAATAAGTTCATAGAGAATTAAAGCTGAAGTGGGAATTGTATATTTCTTTGGTTTTAAATTTTGAAACTTAAATTAGAAACCTGTTTAACAGGAGGTAAATTCCACCTGCCAAATTCACATTGAATTTTTGAGGTACCTGGTGTTCAGATTTCAAATTTAATTTAGTAAGACACAGAAAAATACCCACCCAGGAAATCCAGTTCTAAGTCCTCAATCACCCATGATGAAGGAAAATAGAGAAACGAGGAACAGTTCCAAGTACATAGAGATCTCCAAAATCAAAGACCTAGTCATGGATATCAACATCTGAGATGTTTAAATGTTTTTTAAATCTATAAACCCATACATACTAATCCGTAACAATAAAAAAAACCCCTTTTTTCAACTGTTACACATTAATACATACCATATGGCTTTAAAATAGCTTGCAATTGCATTTATATGGACCAGTTTTGCTCACTTTTGCCCTCACGTAATGTAGGAGTAAATCTAACATGAATGTCTGTGACACAAGATACTTCCTTTTGAAATGCAGCGTGCATATATATATATATATGAGTCAGAGGAATTACCTTTCTCTTCTCTAAAGGTTTTTGAAAAGTGGTAGAATTCTTGGATTTACACACTATATGAGAATACATTATATATACTATAACAGAATATACAGCCTATAAAAAATAAGTATACTATAAATTATAGGCTATATCTAAATATTCCATATAATATAAGCTATATTAATACATACTTATGAATTGTATAAAACAATGTATCACATAATATAAATTATGGATGTATATATAAACATAAATCTGCATGTATTGTGTTGCATAGTTTGTGTTTTTTCTACTAATCATTTGACATTACTAAAACATCATATTTTACTATTTCCAAATTTCTAGTTTGTAGAATTTTCAATTTTTAAAATGTGCTCTTTTTTTAAATTGAGAAGTACATTTAAATTGAGAGTACATTTCAAGGTAGGAAATTTAACAAAAGAAGAGAAATTCTACCCTCATCTGCTAGAATTCAAATATTCTAATAAAATTGTGTTAATGCTAATTCTAATGTTTGTACTTCCCTTCAGGTCATCACAAAATGTGCTTTTTTTTAAAATTGAGAATTATAGTACATTTCAAGGTAGGAAATTTAACAAAAGAAGAGAAATTCTACCCTCATCTGCTAGAATTCAAATATTCTAATAAAATTGTGTTAATGCTAATTCTAATGTTTGTACTTCCCTTCAGGTCATCACAGAACATTTGTTCCCAGAATCTTGACTGAACTCTTATGATTAAGAAATAATCCAGCCCAGGGTTCCTAGAACAATCTTGAATTTTAAAACTTCCTTTATGTGGGTCCCATTTTGATCAGTAATCAACTCTTTCCTTGACATCAATAAGTCTAGATTTTGTTCAGGGTTTTGTTTCGTTTTGGTCTATATGTAAGTTTTTCTGCTTTTAGCTGATGTTTTTCAATTTTTAGAATTCCACTGCATTTTAAAAAAATTTACTAGCTTGAACCTCAACCGAGACACTGACAAATTACGAGTCTGTAAAACCAAGAGCAGAGCCAATAATACTTTTTAAACAGCTTGTTTTCCCGGATGATGGAGAAGATTTAAGTTCTCCTTGTTTAACAGGCTCTAAAAAAAGTGTGTTGAACACGTTTTGTTAACTTTGCCAAGGTTTACAATTCTGAAACAGGCAGTTATGCTTGGTGTCATTTTAAAATCTTTCATAGAAAAGCACAATATGGAACCTACTATTTACCACATCCACTTCTGTTTAACACTGTCTTTAATTACAGAACAAGCAATTTTTGCTCAGAAGCACACCTGCCACGGTGCCCGAGATAACACTGGGGTCCAACACTAATAATTTCTGACACGATACCTCAGCCAGGATGTCAGGCGCTCGTCCAGCACCGTCTGTGCCAAATCAGTTGGCCAAGTTCAGTGACCTGAGGAATATGAATTAACGCACCTGCAGAAAATGGCTTTTGTCAATGGGACGTGACCTCTGCATGGCATTAGCACCTACTGGAACAGGATTTAATAGCCACATAATCCTCAAAACCGACAGGTTGACAGTAGAAAAGACAGAAAGATGGGAAGAAGGCGAGAGGAAATTATCTGATGCATAAAACAAAATCTTTCTGTACATCACGACGCTTAATACTGCAAGTCAATATTGACAAAGGCAGATGTTTAACCGAGTGTTTCTTGATACGCCAAAATATTATCTGCCTGTCATCACGTTAATCAAAAGTATCCCTATTAAGTTACAGCTGCAAAGTGAGACACACATGACAAATAACCAACTTTCCATCTACTTGGTAACTATTATATTGTTTTAGCTAAATACTCACCACCTGAGCATCACCAGGCAGTTTGTTTGCAACATGGATGCACATACACCTGCGTGCATACCCAGAACCTTGCTCACCTGCTTTCAAGTGCTCCTGTGAACCCTCAGGATTGCATGAATAAAACAGCACACCCGATGCTACCTGTGTTAGCTTAATCTCCAGTCCTTGGGAGTGGAAGAACCGCCTGTTTTAAGGGAATTCACCAGTTCCAATTACAAGGTCCTGCTCTCCTGGAGGAGAAGGCAGCCTGGTGAAGCTTCAGCAGTATGATCTGGAAAAAAGCAAGGGAAGAAAGAGAAAGCGAGAGAGAAAAAGCCACTTTTGTTTACTTTCATTTAGTCCAATGTAGCTTGGTCATAGGTACCAATACATAACTCTATTCTCTCGCAATTAACATTAATTACAGCACATAAATCTATCAAACTGAACTATTAATCATGATAAAGTACAAAGAGGTTGCTACATCATTGCTGTAGCACCAGGCTGAACATGCTGTGGAAAAATAAAATTATTGTTATATTCCTTGCTTTGCTAATTCAGTGCATGAAGAAGTTTGGGACACTATTGTTTTACTGTGTAAATCAAGGTGAAGTAAATGTCTAACATTGAAAACAACTGCCAGAAATGTAACAAAAAAAAATATTTTCAGTTAGAGAATATAATTAATGACTCTCAGGAAAGTTTTGTGTGTCTGGTAATTAGATATATATGATTTACTTTATGCATGAGCTGTTTCATGTCTTGAATTAAGGCAAAAAATGCTGAAGTTAAAACATTACAGTAAAATCAAGGTAGTGTTTTCTAAGTCATTGATTTGTATAGTCTTGAATCGCAGCACCATTAAGACTACTTTGGAAGAATAAGTTAGTGGTCTCGAGGTATAGCCAATATTTAAAATTTGAGTTTTTATAACTATTCATCTAAATAAAACAATAATTCTTGCATAGCAGTGCATTTTAATATATATTTAATCACAAGTGTGACAACAGCAGTTGATTGCTTGGTCAACTTTAAAAAGACACATTAAAAGTAAAATAAAATGGCAACTAGCAAGGAGGACTGCAAATGCAGACTATCTATTTTAATCATTAAATGGTTTTCTTTTGCATTTTTAAGTGGAACGAAAATGGGAATTTTCCTTATAGACACCTTGTCAATATAAATAGAAAAAAAATGCTCAAAATACATAAAATAGAAGACAGACAACTAAAATAGCTATTATGAATTGTTCTGAGATTTTTCCAGAAATCCACTAATTTTTGGACCTTCCCTTTAAGAAATAAAATTTGAATTTTTTTTTTCAACAAGCAAAGAAAATGTGCTAGTATTTCATATGCTCCCATAACTTTTTTAAATCTGGGAATGTCCTTAAAATATTAAATTATCCCATATTAATATATTCACATTATAAAAAGTATTATATCATTTGTACTGAAGTACTTACAGAAGTGAGAGTGACACAGCTTTCCCAAAGCCACAAGGTCAGGCAGAGACAAAGAACCCAATGCATCCTAAGCTTAATGTTCTAAGACTCAGTGAGAGCATCCTCCGTTCATATGGAAAGAAAGTCCTGTTTAAATGGAGAAGTCAGTCCTTCTGACCACTCTGTAACACACGCATCTGAACTGGATTGTCACTGTAATTTTTGACTTTTCATAGCCCATTATTTCTGAAAAAAAAATACAAACTTCACAGGTTACTGCATAACTGAATAAAAAATGTCCTGTGTATATAAAAGTCAGTACAAAAGGTCAATAACGGACTGGATTTCACCATCTTGCTTCTTAAGTAGGGGTTCATCAAGCACACATCCTGAGTGATTAAAACAGAAATAAAATCTAATGAAATTAACTCAACCAGAATAATCTACCATATTCTGCTGCAGAAGATAACCCACTCTAAACACAGATAGCCTTAAACATTTTTATAGCTTTCCAACAAGAAAATTAGAAGAATTTAGTGTTCTCTTGTTATACATAGGTTTTGACTTGATCTTTGTCATTTTGGTAAAGTGAACACCTCTCTTAATTACAAATTTTATAATGCAAAGTAATAACTGACCATGGAGGAAATTGCACTCCAGAAGTTTCAATTGACATACTCACTCATACATGTATATACATATTTACACGGACATTTATGTATATACCTACATACAGGATGCACGTATGCTTACAAATACATAGGCACATAGATACAGATGGACAGAGAGATTAATTCAGAAAAGCCTAGTATCTAAAAGTAAAATTGAAATTGAAGTTTAAAGTTTGAATCAACCTAAATCCGTCTCATTCTCTTAACAAAAGAGAACGTGTCTGACCTGCTCTTAAAGTGGAAATTAAATTTCTTTTAACTGCTAAACTTTGGAATTTCTAACAGAAAAGCGTTTATGTCTCCTTACGTGTAATTCTTATTTGCAAAGAGGAGGATATGGTCTGTGACCTGGTTGCCAGGCAACTGGATGGAAATACCAAACCTTTTCTGAAGATGTGCAGCCCTGCGGTACGGCGAGTCCTCACCGGGAAACAGACCCAGTGACACAGTTCTGAACCGGACCGTGAAAGAGTTTGAGTGTATTCTAGAGAGACCAAGTAAGCGTGACTGTGACTCAAATTGTATACGCTGGAACTCCTTTATGACCTTGTTCTCTGTGATGTTGAGTAAGTGCAAGCCAGAGGAATGGCAAGGTCTGTTCAGCTTCATCCCAGCACTGAGATGTGAAACTACTCACTCTCACTGCTGGAATGCAGGAATGGCTATTGATCCACCGAGGGAAAATACACACACCTTTGCTAGTGGCAAGCAGTGTAAATACCTGGGAACATTATTACGAGGGGTTTTTCTTCTTTCTTTTCAAAATCCTATAATCATAGAATCATTAAGGTTGGAAAAGACCTCAAGGATCAAGTCCAACCCAACACCACCTAACTCACTAAACCACGTCCCGAAGCACCACATCTACACGTTTCATGAACACCTCCAGGGATGGTGACTCCACCACTTTCCTGGGCAGCCTGTTCCAATGCCTGATCACTTTCAGTGAAGAATTTTTTTCTAATATCCAGCCTAAACCTTCCCTGGTGTAACTTGAGGCCATTTCCTCTTGTCCCATCACTTGTTACTTTAGAGAATCCTTGATTTTTACCACACAAGATCTTATACATTCCAGCATCCTCCCTAAAATACTTTTTTTTCTATGTATAAAAATAAGAAGTTTCCTCTCCAGCTGAGAAGATGTTAATGTTTTTGAACTGTAATTCTCTGAGATAAAACCATCAAGGATAGATTTTACTTTAGATGTGTACCAGCCTCTCAGTAAAAGACTAGAATCTTCAGAATAGCAATATTGGTTAATCCACACCTAGAAAACATATCAGATATATTAACACCATATACAGATAACAGATGAAATTATATATCATTATTTTTCTTAATTCTATACCATTACGTGGATTATTCTAAAAATAGTAGGCAAGAAGGTAAGCAGGGATTCCCCCAGTCATCACCTTCAAGAATTGAAACTGTTAATCACACTGAAAACAAGTGGCAATCAATGTCCCATGTGAAGGTAGTCAAGTAATCCTCAGACTAGACATAATTGATTTCTACAGCTTTAATCAAAGGTGAAGGATTAATTCTCCGCACCAACATGGCCTGAGTCCGTTCTGTCTCACCTGATCTTCACCATCACTTAGGAAAAGTGAAAACGTGCATGCATGCAAACATACCCCGATCACCATCCCATGGCCGGAGGAAAACTTCTAACCCTAAAACCTTTGGAAACCAAACAACACAAAAAATAACCTCACACCACCCCACTCACCCTGATATTTTGTGTTGCTTTTCTGATGGTAAACAGATTTATTACAATAATTATCCGATGGCGAAATACCAATTAAATGATGCACATTCCCACAAAGCAGAGGGCTGCTCAACCGTGCACTGGTTTCATGTGTGTTATAAAAACCCCTCAAGCGAGACTGTTGCTGACTGATAAGGTACAGCTTTTTCATGCCATGGACACTGACCCCAAGCCATCTCTTGACAAGCAGTAATAAGCAGTTACAGCAGCAGTAGATGTGTTGTCAGCACTGCTGAATTCTTCAGAAAGGTGACACGAATGACAAGTAGGACACTTACCTCCTTCCTCTGGGACACGTACCTGAAGATCCACATCCTTTCTAGACAGATGACTGCACCAGTTTTAGTGACCTTTTCAGCTCGTACCACGGATATTTCAATTAAGGTGTGTCATATGCAAAGAAATGTCAGTTTTGACATCACTAGAAATTAGCACCAGCTGCAGATATGACAGGATCAAGTCTATTCCTCACTGAAAACGTGGCCCACATTTGCCTGAAACAAATTCATGTTGTGTTCGATAGGTACGATTTGATGATGATTGATTTCAGGATCAGTTGTGAAAAGCCACATCTCTTCTGGTTAGTTTTGTGGCCAGGATTTCACTTCTTTTAACACTTAACATGGATAATCTTTTCTTTGGCAGTGGTGCAACTATGTTGAGCAGTACTTCGCCATCATTTGGTCAGCTTATGAGCTTGTCTTTTTAAATTTGTTGAAATTTCTCCAGGCAGAGAAACCTGCCATTCTGCAATAGCTACCTTTGAGTAGAGGAGCACAGATAACATCATGGTGAAACATTATTTACACCAGCAAGGAAGAGAGAGCTATTTGATGAGACTGCTGAAGGATAGGTAAAATCTTAAAAGCTAACACTGGAGCAGAGAACACCACTAAACAAAATTAAAAATTGTCTATTTGCTTTTTAAACTGATTCAAAAGCGAGGAAAAGCAAACCCATCTAAGTAAATTACTTTCAGTCTAGTAAACGTTGCAATGTACTGCTGTGTATAGGAAGAGAAAGATGGGAGTTTATGAGCTGCAATTGCTTAAAACTCTTAATGCAAGAGGAAAGCGTAAAGAATTGCATCAGGCAATGAACTGTTCCTAAGGCAGTAGTTCTTGAAAGATTCGCTTCTCAACAAGATGAGGCATATGAGTTCCTAAATTAGACCAATAATAACATGCACACAAAGAAGGAAAAGTATTTTCTCTTCCTTCTCCTCCCTTCCTTTCTGCCTTCTTGTCCAAAAAACCTGGAAAGAAACTGGAAGAACCCTAAGAGTCACAGAGATGCTCCCAAGCAAAATGCTCCTCTCTGCTGGAGTGACCAAAGGCCATCTGTAGTGGACAAAGTGGGTTTTACCCTTTAAAGTATATTTATCCTGTTGAGATCAGCACAAATACAAGGGATGGAGCTGGCTTCCCATGACTGGTACCCAAACTATAACATTTTAACTCAGGGCCACCTGCAAAAATTTTTGCTTGGATTCTAAAAGCCAGGACTCGCTTGATCTCCATCCCTTTATCTCTGCATTTCTGTCAATGCTTCAGTGCTCAAGAATGGACTAGATGTGATAGCAGTTAGAAAAAAACCAACCAAACAAACATCGTTTATTGTCTGAGTAAGCAGATTTAAGATGGTATTACTGAAAGGTAAGTATACATGGACCCCTACTGTTCCATTTTTACATTTGCTCTTACGAGTTATATTGTACTTCAACTATGTTTACACAAATATTTTTATTTTCCCCACATTAACTGCCCCTTAATTCTTAACTTGATTTAAAACCTAATTTGCCATAAAGGTACCTGAAATAGAACAGACTAAGAAAATACTGGAGAATGGCTGTTTACAAAGAAACGAAGTTGTAGTATGCACTGACTGATCAGGTAGAACCATAGTTCAAAAACAGGACTGTCTTACGAAGCATTTCTTCAAACATCCATTTTGGATTATTGCTGAAAGGTACTAATTGGTCTATTCTAGACTAATTTACAACCATTCATCAAAGAGTGAAAAATGCATGCTTTAGAAACGTGGTACATCTCATGCCTCTGGACTAAAAAGAGTATGAAGATGGAAGCAAACGATGAGTTTTTTTAATGTAGATTAGTAGTGCTCAGAGTTTTTTTTCTTTTGTACTAACAGACTCTTCAAATTTTTTCTCACTTCTTTCAGGTGATTTTTTATCTTCAGGTTTAGTCCATGGAGGGCTGTGCAACTTCTGTTGAAGGTGAAAATAGCATCAGTGTAACACATTGCATACACAATATGCACATACATAAACAAAGTATGTTAAAAATCCACAGCAACAGTGCATATGGAGCTGTATTTTGGTTAAATTGATGTATCAGCCTTAAACTACTATAACAGAATACGATATTTTTCAACTATGTTTAGAAAAGGATTCTGATCTCTACTAAAACCCTATATTTAACAATCTTTGACAGTGCAAAACCACACCAGTCTTATTCTGCTTTATAATCATGGTGATTTTTTCTTTTTCTCTCGGTCTATCAAAAGAAGAGCTCAGGTGTACAATGTGCTCAAGACTTTTCCATTGGTGACATGGCTGAATACAGCTTCACACAGTGGCAGATATAGAATTATTTCAGAAATCTCTCCCTTCTCCTGTTCCTAGTGCTACGGACATCACATTATTAAATTAAGTCATTTGACTACTAGGAGAGGTCAGTTCTTCAAGTATTAAATAGTTTTGCAAATTGTTACCAGCTGGGAGCCATTTGGGTGATTGCAATCACGAGTGGTGAAAGTCTGAACTGAGTAAGCTGTTCTGTCTCAGAAACATTAGCATGGAATGTGTAAATACACTCCAAGTAATTGCATGCTTTACAACACCTTTTAATACAAACATGAGAATTCCTCAGAAACCAAATACCTGAAAGCTTGTCTCTGTTTCTGCTGTCTTCAAATGAGACGTTGAATTATTGCGATTCCCCAAACATGTCTTGCCAACCTGTCAATACAGTGTCAGAGATAACGATTTCGTATTTTTTCCTAAAACACTTATGGCTTTCCTAAAACAAATCATAGCAGGTTTTTTGTTTTTTTTTTTTAACCTAGTTGATGAAATGGAATAAAAAGTTTTCACAGCTTCCTGTACTCCCATCATCCCTAGAATAGTCTGTGTGGCTGCAAGTGTAACAAGTTAACCCTTACCTGGCTTTTTTCCCTCATGTTTAAATCTCACCACAAATAGTGACATTTATTCCTACAGCGGTCCCATCAGCTAACTGATTAGAATTGTCTGGTATGGGTGAGGAAATAGTAGCAAACCGCTGAAAACTAACATTACAGTTAGGACTTCCCTGTTACTGTTCTCTTGCCTGCACTGCCTGATAAATCTCTTGGGTGTAATAACCACTGAGTGGGGATACGCACAATAATTCCCCGAAGAGGGAAGTCAAAGGACTCTCAAGGTACGGAAAAGCTTGTTAGAGTCATCGCTATCATTTTATTCCAGCACTGATGTCATTTTCTTTGCCAACGTACTTTGTAATATGAGGGAAAACAGAACTGAACAACATAAATTAATAGCACAGTAGATTTTTGAAACAAAGAGATCTCATGTTACAAGTCCTAAGTAGAGATTTACCCAGCATGGAAATTTCTGCTGTAATTAAATTAAAGTCTCTTCAGGAGTGGGATTAGTGATGCCATAGGAGAAGAAATTAAGAAGTGAAATACATAATAATCTTTGGTCATTACTTTAAAATGTGTTCACATTGTAATTTTTCTAATTTTTCTGTTATTAAAACTGATAAATTTAAAGAGTGAAAATAAATGAGTTTAAGTTTGAAGTCATCAAGACTCTTTCCAACAGTAACTTTCTTTGAAATTTTAACATAACTCTTCCTCTGAATTGTTTCCTTTTTATCACAAGCCCTTGAAGAGTTCTGAAGCTAAATCAAGCCTAGATAGAATATTTTTTACACATCAGACATAATACAATGTATTAATATAAAAAGGTGAAAAAATCACTAGTACATGGACATGAGCTTTGCTCACAGGAGTACGAATGTCAAGGTGCCTTCAACAAGGAACTCCCAATAACATGCACTACAAGGTTTGCTGGCATTTCTGCAACTTTTTTCCTTTTTTTATATAATGGTTGATAACATTGGTCTAGGACAGAATAAATTATGTGTCTAGGAGAACAAATGAATCAGGAACAAAAAAAAAAATCTCTCAATGATATGTTTTGAGGTATTTTTTTGGGACAGACTTTCTTAAGAAACTGGAAAGTAAATCTGAATTGATCCTGTAGCAGCTTAAATCACGACACGATAAAAATTACCTTGCTCAGCAGAGAACACTGAAAATAAACACCCTAATGTGCAAATTAAATGCCAATAAATTTTATAAATATCCTTTCATTAGAAATGACATTAGATTGGAGTTAATTAACAAGTAAGAGACTGACAAGGGAGAAGAAAATTCATTAGGTTTTTGCACTTGAGAAATTCTGACAGTCCCTCGACCGTAACAAAGTTGATCTGTGAATAGGTGTGAATACAAAAATGAAACATGTTATTAAGAAAACTACTTGGAGAGTAGATGGCTGCCTCTTCCTCAAACCTTCTAGAGAGATGGTGGGACTGCCAAGGATTTTATAGTACTCCAGGGGACTTTTAGTCATGTTTAAGCTACTCAAGTGACCGCTGAGATGGTGCAGTTGAAGTGACTGATGGTAGGGATTCTTCTTCAAATTTTTGCACAATAGCTAATAAAAGTTGAATTAATATTATATTATAGGGAATAACCAGGGCAGTACTGATCTCCTTGTCCTTTTACGAAAAAATCAAATAACCACAGGTGGTTTATGTTCTAGATAAAGACTAAAGAGCGAGATGACAAAGAGCAGAAATTTGAAATAAAATTTTAATACTTTAAAAAGCTTAAAAGTGTGGTCCTGGCAGAACTTGTATTTAATATTTTTACTTGTGAGCTAAATTTAAAATACGTTTTCAGCTTAGACATATTTAGCAAAATTTGAGGTTTTCAGAGACTTCTAGGTGAGCAGCCTGAGGACGAAAGAAGTTACAGGTCAAAAAAAAAAAAAGAACAGCATTTCTGGTTGTGTAATGAAGAGGACAGAAATAACACTAATGAAATATAAGATCATTTACAAATCCATAATTTACTCTAACTGTATCTACTGAAAAATTTCAGGTGACTCACTTCACCAAGACAATACATACGATACGGGAATCCAGAAATATTGAGCTTAGTAAAAATATAGGTCAACCATTTAAGACATATACAAAAAAAAAGAAAAAAAAAGGGTTGCCCTAGAGAAAATAAAAGCTAATGATAAAAACAATGCTTTGTAAGTGACTAGTGTTTCATATTATTTTCATAGACCAGGTAACAAAGACCATCCTGGTAGGAAACCAGAAGTGAAGATCTATGTCTGCACTATTTCTTATTTTTTCACTCACAGGTGTTTTCCTTTTCAGTAACACACCATATGGATCGCTGCTGCAGAGAGACAGTAGAACAGGACCTTTTCTAAAACCCTTATGTCTTTAAGGTGTTAAAGCATAAGCATTCATAATCAACTCCTCGTCACAGTGAACCCTTGTATATCATTAATAAATTACAGATGGAACAGCAGCAATGACTTGCAATATGCAATCAGTCAAGAGCCATTCAAGAGCCAGAATTGTCACCAGTCACCGTGCGTGAGCTGTGTATGTCCACTGGCTCTCAGCTTCACGTCAGCTCAGCTCCTAAGCTGAGACAGATGGGTGTAACAGCATCGCCTGCTATAGATGTAAACTGGGTTTAACACAACCTAAACTGAATCCCCTACATACATATCCTTATCCATATACACAAACACAGGCATATATACACACCTGTGTGTATACTTATGTGCTTACATATACACACACACGTGCATATATATATATATGCACATAGAAAAAAAATACATATACAAACACATAAATACATATACACATCCACATCCTTTCCCTCAGCTAAAGAGCACCTCATACAAACTGGGAAACATAAAACCAATGCACTACAATACCTTTCACAGCCATGAGTGACACACAGACAAAAAAAGCCAAATATTAAACTTTTTCTTCCCTAGTTCCCTCCATGAGAAGTAGTGGAAAGATTTTTTTTCTTGTTTGCTCATCTGTGTAAGTCTCTCTGTTAGCTTCACTCCTGCAAGAGGCACACTAATTACAAAAATACAGAATGAGAGGTTGACATGGTGGAAAACAGCAAAAAGCAAAAATAATTGCTTTTGGAAAACAAAGGGGTTGAAAAGTTGTCAGTGTGGTTTTTCTGTTTTATCAAGATGAGATTTTAGAAACGACTGTTGGAAGAGATACTGGGATTTTGCCAAGCTTTGCATCGAGATATCAGCATATCAGGGATGCCAGGGGGAACTCGGAGCTGTGCTTCTCCCACAAGAGCAGCTGCCATGGTTGGAGATGTGAGGGTGAGGAAGGGACCAAGACTGGGAAGATGCTGGCTCTGAAAGCCTCCATGCAGGACACATTTTCAGCTCACACACAAACCCTCTAATGTCATGGAACAGAGCAGAGCCCATCCCTACCCATCGTAACCCACCATCTTCATTCCTCGATCCACCAAGGAGGAGGAAGCCCAGCACAAACCAAAATCCCCCTCAGTGTGTGCTTCTACAGAGATACAGACCCCTGGGCAAAAAATATCATTCCCCATTCCTCCCAAAGAAGATAAATTGTTCTTCTTCCAAAGAAAGAGCTTGCAGTTTTTTGGTTGTGGGGTGTTTTGTTTTGTTTTTAAAGATTATTACTATAAAAGCTAAAAAAATGCTAAGACTATAACAAAAGAATAAAAACATCCGAGAAGAAACAACATGCAGACAGTAAAAAAAAAAAGAAAAGCACTAAGTCCCAGAAAAAAGGCCTCAAGTCTGCCTTGTTATTTTAATGCAACTCCATCAACTCCTATTGTACCATCATAACAAAGCAGGTTGCAATTTAAAATCTTGTCAGCGATACTTCAAGGATGCTCTGGGTTTCACGCCAAGGGTACCAGGGTGTTTCACAATATGGACTGTTTCTGCAGTTGTGCAGAAAGCTGTATGGAGAGCAGTGGGAACACCACCCATGTGGTGGATGGAAGCTTTGTCTGCACACAATCTCTGTCGGTCACAGGTGAGTTTTACATCTGTGCTGGCTTTGTGGGAGGGCAGGGAACAGGCACTCCTGTCACCATCCGAAGACTCTGAACAAGTCCCAGGCAAGTATCACATTAATAGGTTCATCAAAGATGAAGAGGGATTCTGCTACAGATATTTTCTGCAGTTCCTAGAGACTTCTCAATCAACTATATTTCATCCTACCTTCACTAGCATGTGCACACCCAAGCAACCCCCTTTGTCTAGATTCAGGAAGCAAGCCTTCAGTATGTATCATCACAGCCAGTATTTATCTAAGTACATGGTTACTAAACAAATGATGACTAGTCCTTAAAGTAGTTTTATGGCTCAGAGCAATGAAACAAGACAGAAAGATGGATTTCTCTGAAGCTTAGAGTCCTGCCTTATCTCTTTTTTCCCCTTCCCTAATATTTCCTTAATTTAATAAAAATTAATCTGTTGTATCTAACCATTAATAACAGATTCTGGAATTTCACCTATGAATGAATTAATTTTACAGAATAATCTCTGTATTTTATCTCTGGAAGCATTCTTTACCTTGCCATTAAGCTGCTCTCACTGATATTTCCAGTATGTCTGCCATGTATTTGGTAATTATGGGCATATTTGTAAGACAAACATTATATTCATTACATTACATACGCTGTATTTTTAGCATAAAACATCAAGAGTGTTTGAATGTTTAACGTTTGAACACTCAACTTTAAAAGCTCTAACACACAGCAGTCAGAATTCCAAGCAGTGAAAGCTAAACCTTTCTCAGTGAAAAGGCTTCAGAAAAAATAAGTTCTGGAAACGCTTATTCAAGCATGTTTGATAGTTGGCCATGCCATTCCACTGCTTCCACTGTTATTCACTCTTTTAAAATTGCATAGTTTCTTCTTAACATCTCCTTAAAATTTATTTGTCCAAGATTTACTTTTTTTTTTTTTTTTGACTAAACACAAGATAAGTCTTATTATGATCTTCTTTTGCATGGTAGAGAAGTAGTTAGACCAAATTCAGTGATGTTGAACACTTGTTACTTGCTCTACATAAACTTTAAAAAACACATTAATAATTTGTGTTTGTAAAGTAAAATTTTCATATAAAAAGTGCATTTTGCCTTAAGCAACACATTTTGGATATACAAGAGGAAAAAATATCTGGAACGATGAGAAATTTAACAAGATAGGAAAACTGAGGTGGGGCATGTGTCTTGAAATACTGTGCTGCCTCTATCAGTTTAGTGTGCAGTTTGATTAACAAACTATCTTTGTGTGAAACTCTGGATATAAAATACGCAGCTTGATCAGTAAAGTATGTAAAATTTCAGAAGTTACAGTATTCAGTTCACCTAGTGAATTATACAGCAGAGCTGGAGAGGTTCACAGCTGGATGTATGAATTATAAAGGTGGATCAGCCAAGTGTGCATCTTCATTTAAAAAGAATTTTCAAAAAGCCAGTTAAAATTCAGCACGTCCCTTGGCTATTAAACTATGCAATTTGATCTGCAAGCCGCTAAACAATGAAACTAGAAGGGTATTCCACTGCATCAACACAGCGAATAAGAACTGGCTTTATGGTCAAATAATCATCCAATGTACCACAAGTGGACAGGAAATCAAGAAGTTTAAAAAAGTGAGATTATATACAGCTTTTACAGTTAGAAAATAATCCTGCTGCTGTTAAATGGTATCACTGACACACAGGTTTAGCAGACCAAACATCACAGTTTCAGCAATCCCAGCCCCATCCCTGGAGGGGTTCAAGGCCAGGCTGGATGGGGCTTTGGGCAACCTGGGCTAGTGGGAGGTGTCCCTGCCCATGGCAGGGGGGTTGGAGCTCAATGATCTTTAAGGTCCCTTCCAACCCAGACCATTCTGTGATTCTACAATTCTCTCGCATCACCACAGAACTCCTTTTGGCTTTGGCGGACGCTAAAGCAGAAACACAGGATGTTTGCAGAGTATGATGGAGGAGAAAAGACTGAGCTAGTTCTGAAGGAACTAAACCAGGTACAGGAGAAAAGGATGGCATGATTAGGTCAAGTGACAAACTAGATATCTCAGTGAAATGGGTACTACGTTGTATCACTCCTTCTATCAGAAGTCAGCATCCTCAGCTCCACAAAGCACCAGGGCCGCTACTGGCAAAAGGAGCATGATGGTTTGTTCACTTAGAAAGGCACAGTTTAGCTTAAACCCGCATAATTCATGTAGCAGAAAAATGAGTTTAACACCACTGAACTTTGATTACACTTGGATGAGATATCTCTTTGGAACTAGATTCAGACAAATTTGCATTTCCCGATCTTTCTGTATGTCTTGTATTATTGGTTCAAATGACCTGAAACCTTCAACAGACAAACTTGGTTAAAATTAGCTAAAACTTTCAAACTGAAATTAATTAAAGCTAAAAAGAACTTAAAAAACTGTATTTAAAATTTGAAAAGGCTGTATTTCTCCATTAGCCAAAAACATCAAATTCTATCAAACTTTACAATGAATTTGATGTCTGAATTGTTATTAAACCGTTCCCTGTCAATAATCATGTGTGCCTGTTGGTCCACTGCATATGCCGCAGACCTCTCATATTTTAAGAGGGTTAAGTTCTACTTGTTCATATAACAAATTGCTGCTACTTGTACCCCAGAATGACTGAAATTTTCTGGATCATGAGATTTAACTCTTTACTACATGAAGCAACTGAATGGATATTTTGATTTTTTTTAATATTTCTTCTCCCATCTGTGATAACACAAATTTTCCAGTTTCTGAAGTGATCTGTTACCAAACTCAGACTTTGGAAATGACAATTCTTTGCTGCCATATAACAAACAGCTTTGATGCAACTGGTAGTCTGCATGTAGTTATACCCACTGCTGAATATGTTTTGATGCTTTATTCTCTTTTTTTTTTCTCCTGTCCCAATAATTCCCCATACTTCCATGAAACATTTCCTTAATAGTTTGTTTTTACATTTACCATGTATGTATACGCAGAATAGATGATGTCATATTAAAATGTCATTCTGGAGTAGAAATAACATCATTAACCAAGTTAAGTCCACAGTTTGTTCAAGGACATGTTTTATCAGATCTGCTCATGAATTTGTAATAGATCTGTGTCTCAATCTCCTTTGACCCTCATTGTTTAGAAGAAAGATACGGAGCAAGATGTATGTGAAGTGTGCATATACATTTTCATAGGACATGTCTGCAGCTCTTCATACCCCTCTCCTATTTCAGAGCAGACGGTTAAACAAAGATGATGTATCTCCTTACGATCTTCATAGCCCTCATTTAGGGAACAGAATTACCAAATTCACTTTAAGAATTTTATCAGGTTGAAATTTTGTTACAATGATGATTTCGTTTTTCTCTCTTTAGTCCCTTGGAAAAGGCATGGGAGAGCACCATGATCAAAGCTCTGCAATTGAAACTGATAGAGAAAAATGAAGCAAAAGGCTGTGGTTGCTTAGAAACATGTACAAGTTTTGCTCCAATACTCAGTGTCCTTTGTCACTGAATGATTAATGAACATGCAGTGTTTGTTTACTGCAGGAAATTAAGGCAGTAAATAAAAGCACTATCACTTTTATTTATCAGCGAAGATTCTACAAGGACAAAGAGCAAGAAGTACAAGATGAGAAAGGAGAACAAAGAATCACTTTATACATTATTTTTAGTAGTACCAAATAGGTGGTTTTAAATGATGTGTTGCATGCATAAAGAATTATTTGATATGAAAAAGGGACAAAGTATGTTATGGTGTAAAAGCCAAAAAAAAAGCTCCCAAAAGCTTTTGGGTAGAGGGAAAAGGGAAATGATCCAGGGGAAAGAGCTCTGCAGAATGCTGGTTCTGCACAGAGACCTTCAGTTGCCAGGCACAGGGACAACGTCTCTGGACAAGACAAAAAAAAAAAAAAAAGAGTACTAACAAGATTAATATAAATAATGGAAACTTTTAAAAGAATACTAAAGTTAAGATTTTTTCGGTCTTTGACAAATTTCAGATGTTTTGAAATAATCAAGATGTTGTATTACAGGGTATCCTACCTACTTCTGGCTACTACAGGTCCTGTGTCAAACTTCATTACGGCAAAGGTGTCAGCAATATCTCATTTCAAAATCAGCTAATATGACCTGGCCTGCCTGTATCCCATTTGGAAACAAATCTTCATTTGTATTCATTCCAACGTAAACTACATTAATTATTATGAACATGCATAAAACCATAAGGAAGAAATTGCGGTAGCATAACAAATTTGAGAGAGAGGGATGCTTAGCCACAGAGATTAAAAAACATCAGCTGAGACCCGCAACTGGGTATTTCCCCTTATTTTTTACCTTAACAACTGAAGCATTTTATGTTCTTTTCTAGTCAGTCTTCACTACAGTAATTCTTCCAAAATATAAATCACTTTTTTTTTTTTTTTTAATCAATCAGGGACACAATCAGAGGATTTGCAAAGTTCTGAGAAAGTGTTGCTGAAATATTAAGTTTCTAAGCAACAGAGTTTTCAGCATATTCACTAAGGTCCTGGTCTTTTATCTTGGCCTCAACCTTCATTTATTTCTTAAATAAATGGCTTGTGAGAACCTGGCATATGTTCTCAACCATCCAGCTTACATTTCCTTCATTAGGAGTCCAGCAGCTGTAAAAACTTCAGATAAAGAAACATACACACACAACACCAAGTAACGAAAAAAAAAATACAAGAAAAACTCTAATCTGTTCCCAAGTCTGGAATTTTCTCCAAGTGGTAGGGTTCACAGGTACAAATCACAGCTTTGTTCTACTGAGGCAATATGAAACTTTAGGAAAATAACTTGCTTCGAGTTCTTTCAGGATTTAAGGTGGCATCTCTAAAGTCGTCCTATAAGGGTTAAGTGTGAAAAGAGACATTTTTAGTTCATTTCTCAAAATTTGAATACTTCCTTGTCTCTAAAAATATATGTATGTGTTAACATAAGATATAAAAAAATACTAATAAAAGGTGGAAAGAAGTTGCTAGCCCCATGTCATCATCTGCACTGCTGTTACGTCCCATGCAGTCAGTGTTCAGATGGACAGTGCGTGTAAGAGAAAGAAATAAAGTTTCATGTTAATAACAAGGAAAATTACTTATCACTGTGAGCAACCCACAGGACAAAAAGCGGTCAAGGTGGGTCCTTAGACTTGTAAAATAGTTGGGACAGTTGTGAAAAATGTTAGTCTTTTAGTTCTTTGAAAATTTTACTGCCTTTCTTAAATCAATCTTTGGATTTAAGAGAAAACTTTTCCATTTTCAGAACTGAATTTAAATCAGGAGATTCTGACAGAGTGGGATGTTTTATTTTCCTCTGATAGGTTCCAAATGAGCCGTTGAAAATTCAAGTGTGCAAGTGCGGATGGATTTCTCATAAAACTTCACAGCTCCGTGTGGGGTGGCAGCACAGGGATGGAGAAAACACTCTGAGAAGATATTTATTTAATGTCCTTCTGGCAAGAAAATCCAGTACTTTGAGTGCAGCCCACAATTTGAAAATAAGTATTTCTCTAAAATATGTATAATGTGTACTACCTGAGCTATATTTGTAGATCCACTCTTATCCTTTTAGGACAGGGCTGCTGGAGTCTGTCCTGCTGCTGCACCATGCAGGTTGCTGCGTTTCAGAAGAGCTCCTGGCTCTGTATTGCTTCGCAGCTGTCTGCACAAAGAACTAACTCCTGAAATTCTCTTTGAATCACACCAATCAATTTTTTTTTAATATTACCAAAAAAAAAAAAAAAACCCTGAACAATTTTTATTTCCAATTGAACATGGAAATAAATAAAAAAGATATACCTTAAAAGTCCCACTTACTGTAAAGAGAACACGTCTTCCTGTAACTGTAAGTTTTTAATTACACCAGAGATTCTGTTTCCAGTTGGGATAAACACTACTTATGGCTGCCTTGCTTGGAGGTGTGCTTGTCATAACATTCTTTCCTGTGACTTGGCTCTCAAAGCCATTCCTTCAACAGACACTGCAAGTGCAGCACTATGAAATTTCAGACACACCTTTTTGGGTGTTAGTGTGAATCCTAGATGGATTTTTTTTAATACAAACACAACTGTGAATATTCTGTAATATACCCCATTTTCTCAGTTGGAAAATGAGTTTCTAGCAACATGTTTAAAAGCAAGATAAGACTGATAAAAATTTCTCCTTGTCTCTGCACCTCTCTAGAGAGGAATTCACTTATAACTGATAATAAAACCAGTAACATGTTTATAATACATGGATAACGTATACAGCTTTTTACAATTTGGTGGATACTGAATTATCTAAGATTTGTTTTCCAAACTTTTCTCCACATTGCTTCCCCTTGCTATTATCATTACCAGCAAGCTCCCCAGTTACCTCCCGAAGGGTTTGTTATATTTGGAGGTAGGTAACGTGTTCAGTCCCTCACTCTAGAGCCTTGTGACAGGCTTTTTCTTGCTATCTTCTATATTTCACCTGCAAATTACTCAAGGTAGAACTACATTTTTTGGACTACTGAGCAGACAATACACTCTCTCAACACATTTTGTCTCTCTCATTCTTTCTGTTTTTTTCCTGGTTTATAATTGCAGCCGTAACACATGCATTGGGGATTCTGCTCACAGCTCCCTCCACGCTGTCTGAAGGAGTTTTGCCTCAGTAAAAGCAGCACATTTACCTCCCTGTCAGACGTGTCAGAAGAAAACCACAGCTTGCGGCTTTCCTGGACTGGCAGCAGATGAGATTACATACTTTCAACCATTCCACTGTCACCTCTTACATCTCCCCGAAGGTTTTGTTTTACCGAATGAAGCATCTGTGACAGCTGTGCCTGATTATTAGTGGAAACAATATGTAAACAAGGTTCTGCATCTCGCTATAATGCAGCAGCTCTTCAGTACGCCAATTCCTGAAATGGTTAAACATCAAATCACATCTTTTCTACTGCTCTTCTTCCCACAGCAGCTCTACAAGTTCTATTAAGCAGTCTTCAAAAGAAACCCGGAGAGTATAGCTGCTCAGATTGACAGCGAAGACCATTTGCTGCTCAGCACTTTAATGCAGAATATAGCTGGCTTACAGAAGAGATGTACCAGCTTGACTAGGGAAAGTCAGCCACACTGATAATTGCCTAAGGCACCAATGTTTTCATGCAATCTGGATTAGACCCTGATTTCTAGGTGAGCTAACCCTACATTTAGGTGAGCTTAACTTACATCTTTAGAATCGCACTCCTGGATGCTCTGGTTTTCTTCCTTTCTTGAGGCCACATGAAGATTCTCTTTCTCTGCTGAGGCATTTTGCTGGACATGGGAAATGAAAAAAGGAAAGAAAATAAACACTTAATATAGACACTAATGAAGTACAAATTACATTTTATTTTGTGCAAATATTTTGATGTCAGGGTAAAGGAGAAAAAAAAAACTTTCAGAGCTCACATTTCTCTGACTCTTGCAGATTCTGGGAAAGATTTAGGTCCTGAGATGAAGCCATTTGTGAACTGCTTTAGCTGACTTCAGCTGTCTACAGTCTCTCCCTGCTGGGACCTCACGTTGGCACGAGCTGGCAAAACATGTTCCCTTCCATGCCTTTCACTTACCTCCCTACACTCAAACCAGACCGCTATATGGTGCAGTCACTCTACAGTCCTGGCTATCACTTTACATAAGCTCTGAATGTCCTTCTACTGAAATATTGGCTGAATATTTCTTGCAACTTGATTGAAAGGGACATGAACAGGAAGAATATGCACAGCTTGTCTTACATAGAGCTTGCGCTGTATTTATACCTCAGTATTTTTTAATTTACCTTGAGAGCTTCACAATTTTGCAGCCTTAAATAATAAACTATTACATATGACAAGGAATTACTTCAGAAAGCAATGATCTATAAAATCTGGAAAATGTATTGTTAAAATTAACTGGTTATCCTGGTACCTAGCTTGCACATCACAACTGAATACGCTGCTGAGACAAAGTAACTGAAGCCGGTGGATGCACCATGATTTGCTGACAGCCATGAGATGATTGTTATGATGACCATTTAGTTCTGCAGAATTATTTGTTTAGAAAGTATTCATCTTCCAGTGATAGTGACAGTTTCCTTCACAAGGTCTTTCTTTTCTTCTTCCATATCTACCAGATATTTAGGAGTCTAATTCAAAATCCACTGAAATTCATGGAAGGAATGTAAATCACTTAACTGAAATTTAGAAATGTTTCCAATATACCTTTGCTAAAAAACCCCAAACCAAACCACAACAAAACAAAACCCGCAAGAACTTTGACTTATTCTTACAGAAAAATCTGATACAACATATTCCCAGAAAATAATCAAATTTTAAAAATAGCACTGATGATCTCTCCCTTTTTTTTTTCTTTTTTTTTTGGTAAGTTTCAGATCATAAAGAATTTGTAGCCATCCTTAAGGATCTGGCTTCCATCAAATTGTAAGACATCTCGAAACTCTTCAGGGGGGTGGGGACAGGGAACAAACTAAAACAGTTTCTCTGCAAAGAAAAGTTAGAGCTTCAGACATCAGTTTTGAAAGCTTGAACCATCCTTTCCTCATGTCAGTTACATTACACAGAATTACTAATAAATAAAAAGTTTTCAAAAATGATGGAGAAGAGGAGAAAACAAACTTGGCGGGTTACTATTTGCAATATAATCTCTGCTTAACAGTTTTCTGGAAAAAATGTTTAATTTTGTAGAGCAATTGACTACTATAAAAAATGATGAGGAGGTGAACAGATTAAAAAGATCAACATAAATAATTGTTTTGTTGAATAATGAATGTCATTTCATACCTGTATTGAGTGATTTACCTGTTCGGACTGAAGGAATTATTACAGTTCCGCAAACTTAAATTTTTTCTCATCGAATAAGAGAGGCACATGTACAGTGAATGACAGTACACACTTCCACCTAATTTCTTGACTGCTTGAACCAGTAAATCTACATGGGATGCCAGGAAAGTCAGCCAGCTTGAAGCCTTATTAACTCAGGAAAATAACTGTCTGTGCATCGTGCCTCCAGTTCCAGAATTAGATTCCTGCTCAAGGCTGTACCTTGGCAAATTACCCAGGCAGTTTATATACCTGATTTCTCAGTGTGTTGTACTCACTCCTACAGAACAAGGGGAAGTTTAGGGTTTTTAGGTGAGGCTGCCATGAAGAAAGCACTTTCATGTTTTCAACAGCTTACCAACATTTCCTACCTCCAGGAAAACGGAAAACAGGAAAATTTCCCATTCTCAGCCTCTTTAATACTCAAAATAGTCAAGTGTGATATTATAGCCTAGAAATCTTCCCCATTTTTCTCTCCCAAAACAAAATATAACTTTTTTTTTAGGTGTTTCAGTTTTCACACTGAAACATTACCATAACATTTCATTACCTGAACCAGCAGAACCATATTTTATAATAGCCTTTAAAAATAATTTGCCACTGCTGCGCTGCTCAGGTGCCAGCCAAGCCTGGGAGCAGCAGCGGATCTGCTTCATTCCCTGTCTGGTTTCTGACTGGTAAAAATCACATCACTTCAGCGATTGCACAACCATCACCTCCACTTATTTTTCATATTGTTACCCCAGGATGACGTTGATCTGCACATCTTGAGTTCTAGTTTAAAACGCCATCAGAATTTCACCGCGGCCAAAGGAGGACAGCAGACGAGGGGGCAAGAAGGTGTCCTGCCAGGCCATGGCTTGGTCCTGTAGATGAGAGTTCTGTCCTTATGGCCAGAAGGCCACAGGTGTTTCTTGCATCTTATGTAGGCAACTTTGATCTATAACATTTTGAGACTGACTTCTTACATGAAAAAAAAAACACTTTTTTTTTTTTTTTAAGGCTTCTCTGTTCACACATCTGATGATGAGGGTCTTCAAGGTAGACTTTGCCAACAAGATCCTTTGTTATTAAAAATAATCTCTCCTAATAAAAAAATGAATATGATATTATTCTTCTGATGGAGCCTATTTACTAGACTGACAGCTTAACTAATAAAAATGTCATCGAGTATTCTAGAGTGAAATAGTTTGGAAACAGTTTCTGAACTCCTTCCCAATTCGCTTAAAGCTTTCTGAACTCTCCTCAAAGCTTTTCAATTCAGGATTTTGCATGTGAACATTTTTTCAAGGATCATCAACCCTTTTATCTTTTTTTCTTTGAAATAATTTAGAAATTACAGCATCTTCCTGGTGAGAATTTAGAAGCTTGACTAAAAACCAAACTTTACATTTCAGATACTTGAAATAGGCAAAACTCTTTACAATGCATTTAATGTATACGCTTGCAGATGAAACTAGAATCCATTGGTGTGTGCTTTGCTTGCAGCAAAACTTGCAGAACAGTTATGACAGAGAAGCAAGCCAAACTCATTATTTCTTTTTCTCTTCCAAAATCTGCACTGAAACAAATGACAAGAGCCCAGTTCTGCTTCATGCCTTTGAAATTTCCCTCGGTTATGCTTTATATATTTTTCTATCATACACACTTTCTTCTCAAAGCGTGCATTGTTATTATAATGTTCTCATCTTAACTGCTAAATAAAACTGCAAAGTTAGGTCAACTGAATTCCATCTTTCATAACAACTTTTGACTTCGATATGTAGTTCAATTCTTTCTTGTATTAGAAACAGCCTTATCAGATCTTTCTTCTTCCCACATGGCTTTTTGGCATGACTGCACAATTCTTACTCTCTCCAGTCAGTGTTTGCTCATGTGAGATACCAGAATGCCATTGACAGGAGGGCTTGCCAGATGACCTGGTTCCATCAACAAATTTATTTCCCATTACCTAGACTCACAGGTCACTCTTTTCTGCACTAAGGGTTTCTAGTGGTATTCAATTTCCACGTTAAAAAAACCCAAAAACTTAAGGATACTCATACCAATCTAACAAGAAGATTGCACGACATTTTGGATGCCAGCAAACAAACTCAGCAGTTTCTGGCAGAGTGCAAGGTCATGATACCCAAGGATCAAAAAAACCCCAAAGCCCAAGTTCTGACAGCCATGATGATTTTTCTCTAACGATGGACAACGTCCTGATACGCACATTCACAGCCTGTTTTGATAAACTTTAGATGCAGAAATCATTGGAGTTTGCCCAGAAATACATTTTATTGGCTACTGAATGCTTCACGGGCCCAATCTCCAAACATTCGAAGGCTACCTACAGCACAGACTTGCTACTCTGCTGTTGGTGTGGCTGCCGTGCCTGGCTCAACTTTGTGGCATCCATCTGGCACACTGAATGAGGCCAGTCTCAGACACCAACCCTTGGCTGAGGGTTGCTTCTATTCACCTGTGTCCAGTGAGGTTACTAAACAGATGGTCTGCAAAGGGGCTACAAATAGGAAATAACCAAGGCATGCACCATCCCCGCTTCTCAGCGCACGCAAAGAGTTTTTATTCTTCTGGTAGACATCCTGTTCCTTTGGGATGAAAATGGCTTATTATCATGTCTAGGAAATCCAAAATTGCTCAAGGATTTGTAGCACTTACTGTGAAAAACTAGAGAAGCTTTGTATGTAGCAGGTGAATGAAGCTGTCAGAGATTTTCTGGGCAAAGTGCACAGAGCAAGAGCCAGAAATATCTCCTTTCCAAAGTCAGTTCTGTCTG
Source organism: Pterocles gutturalis (assembly GCF_000699245.1). NCBI lineage: Eukaryota > Metazoa > Chordata > Aves > Pterocliformes > Pteroclidae > Pterocles > Pterocles gutturalis. The sequence goes on from NW_010118160.1 coordinate 129,176, forward strand.
ACTGCTCCTGGAAACCAGGGACTACGTATATCACGCGTGCACTCAGGCCAACTGCCACGTAATGCTTCAGGTATTTATTTTGGTCAAGAAAAAGGTGTCAATCCTATCACCTTTTCCTTCTCCTCTCTTTTTTTTGAGTAGCGCCATTCGCTATCAAGGAAGGACTATGTTCAAGGACTGCACAGCTCTAATGCACCTTCAGAATGACTCTAAAATCAGAAAATTACCTAAAAACACAATGTAAGACCAAACCAATTGTGGCTATTTTAAAATAACTGGAAACCTCACTGGATTTTTAAAATAAAGAAATAAAATGTTAAAAATGTAAAGCTTCCACGTGGATAAAACACACTTGTAGTTTTGATTGTGTGTAGGATGCTACCAAAAGCTGTCAGACTATTTCTGTTTTTAGCATAAATCATTTGAGGAATCCCTTACGTTCAAAGGGCTCAGAGTACATGGAAAAGGAACATCATAAATTATGTTCTCCACAGGAAAAAAAAAATCCTAAGGGCTGTAATCAATTTTTAACATGTTTGCTCAGAAAATAATGAGCAAAAGGTCAAACCTGGACTTCTAAAAATATGTAATAATCATATACACACTTCCTCCAAGGGAAAACTTGTAAGTGAAGTTTAAGAATAGGTATGGTGGATTTTGGTTACAATTCTTTTAGTAGGGAGAACATTTACCAATTTTGTCACAAAACATCTGAACCCAGTGTTAGGAAACTAGATTTAATCCAAAAGGTTTCCTTGGCTCTTCATACTGTTGCCATACACCCTAAGGCACAAAATACAGAGGGGCACTGCACTGGTTTAATGAGCCGCCTTGGAAAGGGACGCGACACACACGAGTGTCTACTTCAGTGTTTCTCCATGAATATTCCGCCAATATTTGACAGAACAAAACTGCTAAATGAAAAAAGGAACTACCCTCAACTGTTATTTTCGTCCTCTTGTTTCCTTTGCTTACTGAGCCCCTTTAGAAGCGGCAAAGACGCAAGGTACAGCACAAAGCACAGGGAGAGAACAGCCCTTTTCTCTCCACAGACAACACACCCACGCTGGATCGTGGACAATTCAGGACGAGTTGTCAGCTAGTACAAGTGCTCTGCCTTACAATCACGAAGGGTTTACTCCTTATCCTAGTCACAGTTCTTCAGCGATGAGGTATTACTACCCTCAACTGTTATTTTCCTACCCTTGGTTCCTTTGGTTACTGAAGCCCTTTAGAGTGAATGGCAGAAGCAAAGACGCAAGGTACAGCACAAAGCACAGGGAGAGAACAGCCCTTTTCTCTCCACAGACAACACACCCACGCTGGATCGTGGACAATTCAGGACGAGTTGTCAGCTAGTACAAGTGCTCTGCCTTACAATCACGAAGGGTTTACTCCTTATCCTAGTCACAGTTCTTCAGCGATGAGGTATTCCATAGCCCCACACTGATCATTTCATATGCAAAATACTTTACAAACAAACCCAAGCTTCCATATAAGCTTTTTTTTCTGAATTATGCACAGTTCTTAGCTATCTGAATTCAAAAACAGCTAAAATGTTTCTCTCCCAGTGTTACATTATCAAGATTATTTCACTTCTTCCCACACTTTTCGGTGGTTTTGTTTGTTTATTCCATAGCCCCACACTGATCATTTCATATGCAAAATACTTTACAAACAAACCCAAGCTTCCATATAAGCTTTTTTTTCTGAATTATGCACAGTTCTTAGCTATCTGAATTCAAAAACAGCTAAAATGTTTCTCTCCCAGTGTTACATTATCAAGATTATTTCACTTCTTCCCACACTTTTCGGTGGTTTTGTTTGTTTGTTGAATCCCCGGAATCACCCACCCCTTTTTCATTCAGCAAGGGCTTTTCACAGTAAACCGAGATGAAGCAAAGTTTAGGTTTGGAGATGTGTCAGACGAAATACAATCTGTTCATCTGCTTATCACTTTGTTGTGACTAGACTACCTGCTAAATAGATTTTCTTCAAATAACTGAATAAACTTAAGCAATTGCCTGTATAGGCAATCACAATCCCACCTGCAAATAAATTTTGTTGCTCTTGTGTTGGATCCAACGAGCAGCTAATGGAACTCTGACCCAGAGAGGAGACATCGCTACTATTCATCAATTGAAACAGTTTCACAATATGAGTATTGTACAAAGATCAAATACATTTTCCTCTTAACTTTTTCTGCCACATAATCTATGACCAAAAACTCATGACGAGATTGTCGCGGGCAGCGGGGCAGGTTTGCTTTGTGTCGTGCGTGAATCTCTGATGCTGCTTGCTGCACGGGCACAGAAGAACCTCTTGTATACAAGCACAGAGGAACGGACTGGGAACTTCCAGTGACTATTGAAGGGCTGACTATTCTATCAGAAAAGAGAAAATAATATAAAATCACTACAGATAAATGCATATAGTGATAAACTTATCTCTGCATAAACACACATAAAACCATCGGTATTTTCTTTCTAATTGTACCTGATTGGTGACAGATCTGGGTAACTCGATGAATAGATAATCTTTACTTGGGACCAAGAATATGACCTTTCAATACAAAAATAGAGAATCAGCAGCCTGTTCAAAGCCCAAATAATTTCAGTTTAACCTAGTGGTTGATATTTTAATCACAGATGTTCCTTCATGGCAGAATTTGTGACAAGAAATCCTATATTTTCAATAATAAACAGGAAAGAACTATGATAAATACTTCTGGACTTCATATCAGGAGCTACAATATAGGAGAAGTGACTAATACAAAGTTCAAACAATTGAATGAGCCCATACTTCATGCACTTAAAGTAACCTCGTAGTAAAACAGAGTAAAGGAAGTAAAGATAAAGCAAAAATCCGTTATCTGCTCTGCAGAGGTTTACAGAAATTATGTGCAGGGGGTGGTGCAGAGTTTGTAGATGCACTTCACAGCTGTATTTTTATTGAAGTTCTTTAAAGAACGTAGAAGCATCAACAACAATGCTGGCAATACTAGCGGCAGGGAAAGCGATCGCAAATATAGTTGGGGAAATAGGGGGAAAAGAGGTTATACTGGGATTTTTTGCATGATAACTCCCAGGTCTGCTTGATACATGTGTGCTTCTATCAAAGAACACACATTTTAGAAATGCACTGAGTTTCTTATTGCACTGTTTAATTAAAATGTAAGTAAGCTTTCCTATCTAGAAGGAACTAATCCCTTTATTGCCTGTGAGCTATTAGTTGTACTTACAAGCACAGGTTATCATCTGCTCCTGGCAAACGGGGCTGTATGTCCCTGACAGGTCTGCTGTCACAAACATTCATCTCCATTCCAAAAAAAAACTAATCAAGTAACTAGCTACTTACTGTTACACAGTCATGTTGGTATGATGCTTAAATAAACAGCACAGTAGTATGTGTACATAAATTTAGCCACGATGAATGCCATTATCTGTAGCTTATGGTACTTCTGTTCTGGAGAGTAAATGTGTTTTCTGACAAATTATAAATATCTGAGATGTATATTTGTATTTCCATAAAGAGAAAGTGTTTTTAAAGCCATTCTACAAAATACACAAAATCACCTAGTACTCCTAGGACCCTCTGCATAAAGTGATTGGTGAAATACTAAGCAGGTACTTGTCATTATAAAAGCTGAAATTAAAAATAATATTTAAATAATAGGACTATAATTGAAAGAGTTTAAGTTTTGACATCTCTACCTTTCAAAGTTTTCCATAATTCTGGATCCTATGCCTAATGATTCCTATAGCAAATAATATAGAATAATGACAGGTAGTCTAAATACAAATTCCATCAAGATAGCAACAGTCTTCGTAGTAGAGAACAAGCAGGAAAAAAAAAAGAGGCAGCTGTTGGACATACTGGTTACTAATCCATGAATTTGTTTCCACATAATTTTTTAAATCACATTTCTTAGAAACTTTGGACTTAGTAGTTCATTATGCTTATCTGTGTCCTTTTTCTTCACCACTTTGGGCTGCTGCCTGGATTACCTGCCAGTATATAATCTGCCAGGGCTGCACCGGAGTCAGTCATGATATATTGGTTTGACACAGAAAGACACTTTCATGCAGGCTCTTAGAAGCACAAAATGCACCATCCCATGTGTTTGGAAAGAGCTTAACCCACATTAGCCCAATTTAAATAATAAATAATAATGGACCAGACAGCAAAGTCCTAGAGACTCGGGTGGCATTTCCCTCAGAGCAGCAGAACGCTTCCAGGAGCGCTCAGCCACGGTGATGCAATGTCAGATGCTAAATTAGTGGGCAATGTAATTTACTGGCCTGGTCTAGATTTTGTTTGTTCAGCTCTTCTATCTAATATTTAAAAAACAAAATACACCTAAGGGTACTAGAGAATAAAGAGTGGTTATAATTCTGCCTAACCAAACTATGGATTACAGAGGGAGAGGGAGAATTATCCATTTTTTTTCTTCTAATGAATATCCACCTAAGAACAGGCAGAATCCTGTCTGCAGTTACACTGGATCACAACATGCAAGACAGGAAAGAAAGTCTGAGTTATGTGTTTAACTTCTTTTTACTGAATTTCTGGTACTGAGAATGTGAAAACATTGAGTTTTTATGCAAGTGGTAAACTGCTAGAATTAAATTTTCAAGGTATACATCAAGATCTTCTACAGAAAACCTACATGGCAAATAAGCCAGGTGATGCTAGCTGTCCACAAAGGTTTCTTCCGTCCTTAGTGTGTCCACAGTGCAAAGTAACTTTCACTGATGCCAAAAAATTACTCCAAAATGGTATTACAGACTGGGGCTAGAGAACAGAAGTCTTTTTTCCAAGTGGCCTAGTTACTCCTGAAAACTTATGTCTAAAGCCAGAATGCAATTAGCTCACTTGATATGGATCATTTCACTTTAAATTTCTTCTAATAACCATTTGTTTAGCAGTAGCTCTAGATGTTTATTGTAAATGCATCTGTACCTAAAACAAGGAAATAGAATTAATTGGGTTTGAAAAACAGAAGTTTTTGTTGGATCAACACAAATACAATAAGTATTATTAGAGAAAAAACTTGTTAATATGTTTATAAAAGTCATTTACTTATATTACATCATACTCAACCTATAATTTCACATTTCCTTAATAAAAGATAATTTTACCATCATTGTTTCTTACAGAGCAGACAAGTCCAAATCCCTAGTGTTTTGTAGCATGCAAGTTCAAGAATGGCTAGAGAGATGGGTATATACTCAAGGGCCAACTACACCTATAAATATGCCTTCTACTTCATGTATAAATACAGTTTCTACCTCATGTATAAATATTTCTAAATTTTAAAGACAGGCTGTCCTTCATTTCAGAGGAGGAAATATCCAAACTTTACTTTATAAAACTATTAAGATACTTAAGCATCTTAAGGGTTGGGCTTGTTTTGTTTGGGTTTTTTTGATGTTATAATACTTAAGAAACTGAAACAACAACATAAACACATTCCTTCAATACCAGTTTTGATTATCTATGGCCGCCACAAAGGAAAAAGCAATTAGCTGTGGGTAATGAACATTGTATAGCACTTCTTACACTTCAGAGCAGCAATACCCACCGTCAGAATGTGCTTTATAGGCAATTACAGTCTTCCCAGCTACTGAAGTTACAGTCACAGTATGAACATCTGTATTTTCAGGAAGACAAAGCCAAAGATTCCCAATCCCAGAAGAGTTCCAGAGCCCAGAAGGACCAACCTGGTGAAGCTGGAACCCTTCTGAACCACAAACTCACAAACGAGGTCACTTAGAGAAATGCTTTTCCCTTTGAGACTGACTTTTTTCCCCAATCGTGCCTTAAAAGAGGCTTTCTTACTGATTTAAGAAAAGGTAGGAATCCTGGTAGAGGAAGTTTTTCCATAATAAACTGCTTCCAATTGTCTGTTTCTTCAAGTCCATTCTTATAAAGACTGTTGTTCTCATTAAAAAAAAATACATGACAATACAATTACTATCACGACAAACACATCAGCTAGGAAAGTCACAAGGTAAAACAATGTGTTACTATTTTCCTGCTAAACACTTTTAACTGAAACTAGAAATACCATACATTCCCCCAATCATCTCCACTGTCACTTGGGGAAAAAGAGAGGGAAACACATAAAAAAAAAATCAATCACCTGATATGAGATATGAGTAGGTGAGGAAAGATATCTCTAAAATAATAACATCCGTAATTAAGGGGATCTTCTCTTTCTCCCTTTTGACAGAGGAAAAGACAAGTAAGCTTGTCCAGCAAGCTGCTGACCATCACAGCAAGCCTGAGGCTGGTCTAGCACGGGGGCCTGGATTTAGACTGAATCAGAACTTGAGAAGATGGATGTAAGCTGTCTGTGCTAATCCCCAGGTCCATGCGAGACCATTAGCCATACCTAACAGTCTGTTTTCTTGATGTTATTTAAAACATCCCTGAAGAAATTTAGATTTGATATAGTCATATCCCTTCTCACCCACTGCCAAGCTGCAACCCACGGTATTTTTGAGACGTATTATGTTCTAGATTGTGGGAGACTTTATAGAAATATCTGATAAGTAAAGACATTAATTAAAAAAGAGAATATTTGGAGTGAGACTTGGGAGTATTTTTCATACACAGGCAAACTGACCTGCAGTTAACAGCCACAAAAACTGCAGGAATAAACAGTTACCAGTTTCCTCCTCAGCCCATTAGCCCATTGCTAATTTCAGAGTTGAACCCTGGGGTAATGGGCCAGTCCAGCCTCTCATACTTTGTAACAAAGAGGAGTGAGGTCAAATAGTTAATGAAGTGAAGGTAATTACAAAGATTGTGTCACTGAAACTTGAAGGAGAATGATACTGGTTTGAGGTTAGGGACTAAATAAGAGATGCCAGGTGCTTCTTTTTCTTTTTTTTTTCCCAATTTCACTGGATTGTACTCAGTTGAAAAAAAAAAAAAAACCTGTAAAACTAATTTACTATCAAAATAATGTGCTAATAATGAAGACTTCTTTAAAGTAAGTAATAAAAGAAAAAGAGCTTCAGCTTTCAATTTAATGATCTCTGGTGTTAAATGTTTTCCAGCATGTAATAAAATTTTATTAAAAATTAGTCACTGAAGAAAAGGGCTGTAGAAAAACTTCCGTGGAAGCTTTCTGAGGCAACAGCAGAACCATACTCAATCTGAAGCAAATTCTGAGCTGACACACTCTTATGAATCATCATTAACAATGATACAAGAGTACGTTTGGCACCTAGTTGATCATAATGAGAATAAAACCCCATAAGCCCAAAGAGAGCTATAAAAAGCAGAACAGGAGAGACTTGCATGAAGAAATAGGTCATGCTAGTCATGCTTCTGCAATTAAATTACCTTTTAATTTTTTAAAAACAAATTTCTTACTACATTAGCTTTACAGATAAGCATAGTACCTGAGACTTCTATAGAAGGGGAGATGTATTCCTTCCACTCTGAAATTAAATTCCAAACCAATGGATAATGTCATATTTCAAAGCTATTTTATTCTCATGTTTGTGTCTCAGGAAAGGGTACTGTGATTGTCATTACTGCAGATTACAAAATGTGGCTGTCTCTGCATTTAGTAATTGCCTTTTTCTTTTTTTTTTTTAATTACAGTTTTCCAGTCCCCGTGCTGAATGCAATGATCTACAGGTCACCGAAACCGCAGGTGTCAGTGATATCTCATTAACTCTGGCAGAAGGAAAGTTTGAGGCAACAAAAGTAGGAAATCACTAAGGTACCATAGAGGTGGACTTCCTAAGGCTTTAATGGAGCACAAATATATCCACTGCCCTTAACGCTCCGGCTGCTTACTTCTAGCTGACCACAGATATTGTATTTCGTGCCCTCAGGTTCAACCTCTGTTTCCTTTGATAAAGTTATGAGGACACATGCTATTTTTTTTCCCTCAATTGTGAGCAGGCAATTAACTTCCAAATAAATCCAAGCACACCATGCTATATTTGTATAGGTTTGTATTACCCTGGAGCTCAATTAAATGAAAAGTTTTGCTCTATGTGTTTTTACACAATTACATAGAATTTTCATTTACCATAGCAGCCAACAAATCAGGCTTAATTTTTGCTTAAAACCTGGCATTGTTTCTAGTCTAACCTTATATTTTGCAATCTTCTCAAAATAGACCCTTTAAAAAAAACCTGTCTGGACCCTCTGCTCTCTGCAACCCGAATGCTCATTTTATAGGAAAAAGAAATAGCATAATAATGTTTATTATTCTTAAGTTTAAGAAAGGAATACACGTCAGAAGAGAATACTTAGCTAGACAGAATGAGAGAATAATGCTGAAAAGTAGTAAGTTGGGAGAAATGACGAGGAGTATGTCAGTCTTCATAAACATGGATTGGGTCCAATCTACACATTGCAGACATCGCCTCCTTCCTTCAAAATGTATTTGGATTTTGAAGAAATGTACACATACAGCTATGTGTCTTTTTTCAAATTTCTAGTCACTTATACAATTATAATATCCTACAGTATTGTCAGTAACATGATAATTGTACAACTAATATTTAGTACAAATATTTAACTATTGTATTATTACTTTATGTAAGTATTTATGTCAAGAATTTCTACTTTTGTAGAATGAAATGGATAAAATCTAGAGGCTAAGAAATATTCTGGCTTCCTAGACAAATGATAGATTTGATACCAATTATGAATACGAATATACAGCCTATTTATTTGTTTTTTGGGTTTTTTTTGTTTTGTTTTGTTTTCAAACAGGAAGCACCCTGGTCCCAGGGGTGATTGTTCCCAAGTGATACAGGTATCATACACTGGGATGTACCCTTCAATGGATTTTAAATGAGCTTGGTACTCTTAGCAAACAATTTTTAGGATGAATAAGAATATCTTTGAAATAAGTTATTTACCAGAGAAATTATCATTTTTTTCCTCAAGATGAAACTGTCGCTTATCAGACATGACAAGATGCATAAGTGCTGTTCATCTAAAGTTCCCATTTTTACATATAAAAACATATTTAAGTAACCACACACATTTATATTCACCTAAAAATACTAGCATGCTGTATCATAATGTTTATGCAAATCTAATAAAAAAAAGAAAGCTATACATCTGCAGTTAAAGTGAGTTGGTTTGTAAGAGGAGGGAAAAAGCCAAGGAAAAGATACACAAGAATGGATATCATAAAAAAAAAAAGCCTTCCATAACACAGCTCAAATGCAGAAGGCAAAATTCTGGACTGCCTATGATTCTCTGACAACCTATTTCACAGCAGCAGATTTCAGTGGTTTTGTAATCACAGATAATGCACAGATTTATAATAATGAGGTGTCAACGCGTGGAAGAAGAGGACTGCAGACCATTATTTTCCCAGACGTTTTCATGGCATATGCCAAGTGCAGAGAAACGTGAGCAAGGTCTGTTAAAGAGCCAGAATAACTTATTCAAGCACTTTTGGATACAGAGGACTAACTCCTAGTTCTCAAAAGGCTGGAGCACGGAAATACTGAAACATTTTAGAAACAGCAACATTAAACACAAAATCTATATGATCACAGAAAAAAAAGAAGAGTATTGTGTTTCAGCCAAATATAATAAAAATCTAATTCCAATCTCTACACTGTATTCCCATTTGCTTCATTGCACTACAGTAATACCTGTAAAACCAAAGAGACCTCAAATGTTTCAACGGCTCTGACCCTGTGCTGATCTTAAACACAGGCACAGAGGCTTGTTGGGCCCTATCCTTCAGTACACCTCTGCGTCGACGACAGAGGGACAAACGCTTCCAACCTGAAGAGAAGGACAATAAGAACAAGACAGACAATTCTGCAGACACATTAATCAGGGAAATGTGCTCCTGAGATCCCAGAGTGATGCTCAGTCTGCACGACCTACAAAAGACCAGTCCACTGTCCTGCAGAACACAGAACCAGTGATCTTAATCTGAATGAGCACTAATATCCCCATGTACTGCCATTAATTAAAACACTACTTTGTTTCCAAAGGCAATAAAACTTGGGAATAAAGGTTTCTTCTTATAAAACAGTTGTTAAGGAACTAACAGGGTGCCCAGAGGAGCTGTGGATGCCCCATCCCTGGAGGGGTTCAAGGCCAGGCTGGATGAGGCTTTGAGCAACCTGGGCTAGTGGGAGGTGTCCCTGCCCATGGCAGGGGGGTTGGAGCTCAATGATCTTTAAAGTCCTTTCCAACCCAAACCATTCTATGATTCTATGAACCAACAATCACTATTGTAAGAGTAGCAATGCGAGATCCAGTTTTATTATATTCTGGTTTCTGAATTTATATTTCAATTTTACTGACATACAAAAAGATGACTGATTTTTGGCTTTAGCCTCTGTACTAATAGTGAATATCAATAGCTGTCAGATAAAAATCACAAATCGGCTATGAGTTAGCAATTCCTATTTATATTTCAGTAAAGAGTTTTGGAACTTAAACAGGACATCAAAGTGTCCTTCAGTCATTCTTCTGTAAAACTTCCTTTTAAATTGAAATAACGGATTTCTTCTAGATCTGTAGAATCGGCTGAATGCATGAGCAGAATGCAACCCTGCAGGTGAAAATTACCAGGACAGTTTTTAATCACTGTGAATCTTGACTGTATTAAAAGCCTTGAATCTATTGAAACTAAACATTTTTCACTGATTTTTTTTCCTCATGCTTTCTCCTAAACTGCCCTTCCCATCCTGCATGATTGGAATATTTCCTACGGCCTATTAGTGATTCTATAGATCCCTTTTGGCAAATTTGATTTGGGTGTCCCACATTATTTTTTGTTTTTATATCAGTCTTTTTCACTAAAAAAACCATAGTAAGCAAAAACTGTCTTACTGTTTAGTGCTATACTACCACAAACACACTATCTGTGCCTGACAGGTAAACAATCCTAGGAATTAGCATCCTCACTTATTTTAGATGCAAATCCATCTTCCTTGTAGATTTGTTATGAAGACATGGTCCATTTAGCAAGTGACAGACAGAATTTTGTTCCTCAGCAAAAAAACTAGCTGCTTCCCAGCTTTAAAAAAAAAAGTTTATTGACATCAGAAACAGGCTTAGAACTATCCTCAAAATTCATCCTAATCTTTCAATGAATTTAAAATCCTCCTTAGTTCCAGTTTGATGCTCTTACAGGACAAACTTTCAAAGATGTTTAAAAAAAAGCCCTGAGAGAGAAACCATACCTTGGTGCTTGTCACTTGAAATGGAACTTTGGAGCCCTTTGTAAGTGGGGATGTCAGCTTCTCGGCTGGTTTTGAAGGGATTAGATTCGTAGCAGGAGGCTGATTGTGCAGAACAGAAGACAGGCAAAGCTGCACGGTCTCCTTCAGAGCTTTCAGCTGTGACTCCTGGGGAAAATAAGAAATCAGCAGTTCTCTAAGATGTGTTATTATGAACAGAATTGCTTGCTTTCCTTCTCTGCATTAAAGCAAACATTTATGAGCAGCTGCTGCTTTTTCTTATTAACAGAAGAAATTAACGCTGTTTAAAGCAGTTTTTTATAGGATTAGGTTACCGTGCATTACACACTAAACTGCCTAGAAAGTCACTGCACTCTTCCTCTGTGCAGTTTTATCCACACTGATTATTGCCAATAAGTATTTAATATTATTTTATTTGAAAATAAACAAAAATACAACATACCAAGTATCACTGTGTCCAGACTTCCACATATAATAGCTCCAGAGTAGTAAATGTTCACAAGTACTGCAGACACAGACTTTGCATGGAATTTTGTTTATAACAGTCAGAATAATCGGTATTTTTCCACAGGTTATAAAGGCTGCTTTCAAGCCTAGAAAGATGACTTCCCTCCTTTGCTATCTGTGCTGTTGCAGGAGACAGTAAATAAACTATAGGTCTTTTCATCTGTTAAGAATAGGATCATCCAGATCCATTACTGTCCATCAAGCCAAACTAAAACTTTTAAGAGGTGAAGTGCTTGCAACTCATGTTAAAACACTGCTATTTCACTCACAAAAGTACAGACCAATGTATTAATGAAAATAGCACTGACACTGAAATAAACTAGACAGTAAGAACAGTAAGATGACTACAGCACTGAGGAAATCCATTTTAAATCTTTGCTCCATCGCAGCAAGACGCTTAGAGTCAAATGTTTAGTACTGAGGTAGCCTTCTTATACTCATTGCAGGTTGAGCTAGGCAGCATTTGGCCTTAAAATTTTTTTTTTATACTAAGAATGCGCCTATAAATACAGGTTACATCAGCACATTTCAACCTGCAAAGATTTTTTTGGAAGATACATAAATCAAGGTATACCATGGGAAAAGTTAATGGAAAGTATATGTGCAATTAGCATTACACAGAATGCACTATATATGTGAAATATTACATCTGCAATGCAAAAATATTTCACAGTTATACAAATCCTAAGCAATGGCATTTGGCACACATCACTTTGTTTCAGTTTACTTGTTAAACAAATATGTTTTAGAACCTAACAAATGTGCCATGTTTTACATCAGGTAAACCTCCCTGAACTGGAACCAGGGAATGTATCTCATGACTGGGGAAATCTGAGAGTTTCTTTAAAAAATAAAAACAAAAAAACCCAGGTTAGTAGGGTACTTTTCAAAACATAACCATAAAAAACTCTTGCTCTACAGCACAATAAGAAAAATCAAAGAAATAGGAGACGGAATGGAGTTTAGTTTGTTTGCAAACTGACAAAATTGAATGTCTTTCCCTTAAGATGTGTGCAGAGAGGAGGAATGCTAGATTATCAAAGAGGACAGCACTTTGTATGAATTACTTATTAAAATGTGTGAACCTTGAGTCAGCTGATACGTCTCTGACCTAATGACAATGTGAAGAGGAAAGGGTTACTTTATCCATCTGACTCAGGGATCTTTTAATTTCTAACTGACAACAGAAGATCTTTTCATGTAATATGTCTTTTCCCCCACCTTTTCAAGAACTGACTGCACAGAGAACACAAATCACCATTTGACATACTCAAATAAGCTCAGACAGCAAACTGGCAGAGGTAGCAGACCGTCTTAATTTTGCTTGACTCAGCCATTATAGCACTATAAGACCCCAGTGCTCCCTGCAAATCACACTGATCCAAAACCATATTCCTCCCATCCAGAAATTCCTCTGGATTATTTCTCATTCTCTCATCTGCCACCCCTGCCATCCAGTGCTTGTTCTGCCTTGGCTATGGTCAGACATTTCGCCTTTCCCAAGGTAAAAGCAGAATAGGTTATTTTGCTTCCATCCTGTGGGTAGCAAAATTCAATTTTGACTTTGCTGATATGATGCATAAATGGGCAACACGAGCGGACAACTGTCGGAACCAGGGATGGCATTTGACAAAGTTCTCAATAACCTTGCATAGATGTGACTGTGGTGAAAATAGGCTGCTTGCTGGTCAAAATACTGCCAACGCATGACAGATGTCTTCAGATTTCCCAGACCTGTTTATACTCTTGTCATGTGGCTGGAGTCAATATAGAATAATTTGGGCTGTGGTAATGCAAAATTTGTCAGTCTTCCAAGGGTCCATCATGGGAACTAGGGAAGTGGTGGAGCATAAATAGACTTATGAGAGACACTAAGTCCACTGTCAGCATAAAATAATATTGAATAGAAAAGTCTGATACCCTCCCAAAAGAAAAATACAAATGAACACCTATTTATAGGCCAGGTCTGAGGTTCGATTACTCAATTATTCATTTCAAACACAGGTCATGTTCCAAGAATGCACATTGCTCTACACCTCGCTTCCATTCCTTTAGCTGAAGCTATGCGTGCTGACATTGTCAAAACAGTTAAGGCCAAGTCTTCGCTGAAGACATGGATGGACCATTGGCCATCCTTAACTCTTTCAGTTCATACAGAAAAGCTCTTAGCCAGGGGGTAAAGGTAACTACGACTTAAATGGTCTTATTACTCTGCAGTTAGGACTGCTCAAACACAGGTTTTTCTAGTCTCATAAAACTGTCTCACAATTCTCACTGGTGTGAATGAACTTTGTCTTTTTCCTTCATTTGCACTTTTTTTTTTTTTAATCCTGCTTCCCATTTCCACTGCACTGTCACAGCATGTAAGCAATGACGCCATCCAAAGACTCTCTCAACAATAATTTGGAAGAAGATGACACTGGGCTTCTGGTGAGCCTACGGAACCATAACTGAACCCTAAATTAAAAGTCTATAATATTTAATAGGAAAGAAACAGAGGGTCAGAGAAGTCAGCTGGGTGTGCTGCAAATCCCCTTTTAATTTGCAGACAGAATCCCTTAATAGCATTCTCATTAAAAGCTCCTGATGTCAAATGTTCTTTGCTTTCTCCTTCACAACTGTCTGCATTATAATGAACAACTGCTTTTAGAAGATATTTACAGCAAGCATTGCTCTCTTGCCATTGCCACAGACAGGATATTGGCATTAGTGAGAGACTGTGTCTGAGTGTTATATTAGCAAAGAAGGAACATGCTTAATTTCTGAATTAATAAGTGGAGCAGTTCAGTTCAGTGTACTGACAAGAAACACGTGAGATATCACCAGATGTCACACAGGTTTGAATAATGCTGCTTTGAGCATCGCTTACAAAGATGAATTTTGCAATGCTGGATGCAAATCCTCACTCAAGAGGATGATTTCCATGATTACAATATTGAAGATTAAAGATAAATGCTTTTAGTACAGGGAGGATACTTGTTTTTTTGCCCCCAAAATGTCTAATGGAACATGAAAACATTAGAAAACCAAACCAAAAAAGTGGTCTTTATCAGAAAGTAAAAAAATTCAATAAGCTGTCAAAGTGCTTCCATAACGCATGATATTTTCTTCCCAGTTATCCTAAATCTAGAAGAAAGTTCCCCTATTGCACAGCTGCCAGGAGTGGACGTGTCCTGCTCTGTCCTCTTCCTGGGATTCCCCACAGCTTCCCTGCCATGAGCAGGCACCTCTGCCCACCAAAGAGTTGGCTCCGTCACATCAGTCCCTCCCTAACCAGAGCCTGGCCCATTTCTATACTGCATCTTTCTTGGAACTACGACTAAACCTCAGACCAAAATCATATTGGTTACAGGCACACTCTTGTGAGTGTACTTTTGCACACAGAGTTGTAGTATTTGGCTTTTTGTAGGTTTTTGAGATGTTTCTTTCTAATTTGATTGCCTTCCTCTTAAATTACTTTGCAGCTGCACTTAATTTCATGCATCATAATTAGTTCCACTGACTTCAGTAGAATTACTCCCAGGTACACGAGTTAAGTATGCATCTAAACCCTTGCAACTTTCATTTGTTTTTGTCAAATTATACTGAAACGTTCACAGCTGATAGAGATAAGCGTGCTTACATTACATTGCATTTCTTACTTTGTCAAGGGCTGCCTTTTCCAATTCATCTTTTGCAACGGCTAGTTTCTGCTCCAGATCTGTTAGCTGTTGTGCCTGTGGGAATAAAGAAGAAAAAGCTGATGCAAACTACAGTGCATTTTTTTTTTCCCCATAATTTTTCATACAGTGCCTGTGAGAGAGGAAAGGTTATAAAGTTTTACAATAAATTTTACATATGCAATATGAATTGTGTCAGAATTGCTTGCCAAAAACACCAGCCCTCAAGGGATATCCTTTTCCTGAGAAAAAAAGTGTATTTTTATGTAGGAACTGGGATCCAATCTGCTCTGTTTATGTGAATGCATGTTTGCTCTAATTTCAATATCAGCAGCAAAAGTAATTCCACACTATAAAGTATTTAGAATTATGGCATAGTATCCTTTTCAAAAATTCAAAGTATTCAAACAGATTTTATTATTTTGTTCATTTATCTGACTTCTGTTTCAAGTTTGTAACTTGTAACACAGATTTGTAGTTTTAAACACGGAGATGCTAACATCAATGTAACTTGGCATAAGCAGAGAAATTAGAAAACAACCAAATATTCCTGCATGTAGACACCTTAAGAAATGCTACAATCTGCTGGGATAACAGGGGGCTAACACCAGATTTGTTTCTCGCCTCCTTCCCTGGAGATACCAAAGGAAAATTCACGAGAACAGCTGGTTATGCCAGGACAGATTGAGAAAGCATTTTGGGAGATTTGCATTTGAAGTCGGGGTCAGGCAAGCAGCCTGCACCCTGTGCCGAAGGGCTGGTGGCTTTTTCTGTGACATAACCTCATTTTCCTGCAGAGTCCTACAGGAGGAGATTTGGCTTTTTCCAATGTATATGCAATGTACTAAGTGCAGGGGTTCAGGAGATGCCTTTAAATCCTCAGTAAATAAAGACAATTGTTCTTCTCCTCTTTCCTAGGAGCTTGATACACTCAGACTGCTTACTTTAGGGAAATACTTTCTCTGCAAAACCTTTGCATTTGAGGGAAATAGGAGCTCCCAGATTCTTCCAGTTCTCAGCCCTGTTATTAAGAGCACATTATGTAACCAAAAGGATTAAAGCAGTTTTCTTTCACTGTTGGATTTGCACCAACAGCCCACTAGTTGTGTTCCCTGTTTGTGAAGGCAGCCACAGAGAAAGGCACTGGACTAACCCGTTATCTTTCCTCTCTGAAACTGGGATTAGGTAACGCACATTTTGTGCATACAGAATAACTGGGTGAAGTTCCCATTTCTCAGTTAAAGAGCAACACATCTGAATTTTGAACAAATATTTGCAAGCACCCTTTCCCTCAACACCACCCCATGCTCACACCAGGTTGCTGAAGCTCATCCCCAGACAGATAGTATTTCCTTGCCACACTTTTCAAGACTCTGCTGACTGTACCATCGCTTAATGTATAGCCACACAACATAAATGCTGCTTAGTGTAAACGCAGTGAGCATGATCTGTACTGGGGCAATGACCATACTTCCAGCACATACCGCAGCTGATATGTATTAGCTTAAGCAAGCCTATAGCCCTCAGCAGACGCCCCGAGTGATGTTTATTAGCACTAGATACAGGCTGTACTGCTGATAAAATGACACAAGCCTGGCATTTTCAGTTCCCTGCTCATGTAAAGAACTACTTAGTCGCATTTGAAAACAGGATTAGGCATTTATCTGCAGATTTATCAGAGCAGCCACGGTTTCATTAGTCAAAACCATGTGCGATTAGACAATCTTGCTTCAAAGCAGAAGTCAACTGCTTGCTCAGATGCGGGGAAGTCTCTTACGAAGGCAGCCCCTAATTTCCACTGCGTGTTTCTTACACCTGGTACCCGTCACCATCACACACACACACCACACCCAGATCAAACCACTGGTTTGCTTCCTCAGTCTGGCAACAGCGCACACAGTACAGAAAGAATCCTTCCATTTCATCAAAATTTGCAAAAGTTAACGGAACTTATTGCTGGCTTTTTAGAGGGGGAAAAAAAAAACCCAACTTACTAACATATCAGAATTTTTCTAGAGTTTGGTAACATTTTCATTTGTTACTAATGCGGCACCCAATAGCCCTCCCAATAAACATAGTCCCAGTCAATGTCTGAAAGACTGAGCATTAAGCTCGGCTCTATCTGATGCAAAGACAGTTCTCATTAGATACTAGACCCAGACCAAGAGATTTCTCACATCATTAGCATTTTAATTATTGCTACTTATTAAACCATTTGTACAGAACTCTTATACAAATCAATTTTCAATTAATAAGAAAGAAGATTTGAAAAACAGCATATACAGTTAAGTAATACGAATTTCCATTAAAAAGGAAATTATACCAAATAACACCTACATGATAAATAAGAGGCCAGGATAGCATCTCTGATGGTGTGCGTTACTAAAGGATCAGAATCCATGGAAGACGATGGATTGCTGCCACACGGTGTGGGCCAGACAACCAGGCAACTTCTCCCTTCAGCACCGTCTACGTTAAAGTTTAAACCCTGGAAGACCAGAGCTAAAGGCATGAATTTCAGGGTGTCTGGTTTCCTCCAACCCATGCATGACGTAGGCATCTGAAAATCTGGGTGACAGAAAGCACGTAAGGGTGGCTACAGGTGACTGCTGCTTGCCAGGGAATGTCTGGTGCTATACCATACGTTGGACTCAATGAAACCGCAGCCACATAAAAGATCAAGTTGAACGAAAAGTGTTTAATTGCTTTAATTGTTGCCTGCCATTGGAAAGAATTAATATTGTAACAACACAGCTCATATCAAGGAAAACATTGTCAGTTTATAGTGGAAATGTATTCTTCCAAAGGACAAGCTCATATGTATTAGTACAGTCTTTCTGAATGCATCATTTCTCAAGCCTTATTGTTATTTTTGGTAATACTGTCATATTTTGATGGACTAACATTTTCTATAACTTTCATGTATATTTATTTTATAATAAGGCGGTGATGCAGCTGTACAGCTATTACAAACACTGCACGCTTGTTAAAGCTGCCAAAAATGTTTTTAAAAGACTTTTTAGCATTTCTTTCCGAGAAAATTTATACAGCCTGTCACTGTGGAATATAAAGTACATAGGGATGGATTTTGCTGTTGGTGGTGGCGGTGTTTTTGTGGGGGTTTTTTGTATATTTTTTTAAACTTGTAACTGTTTAAAATAATCAGGAAGCAAGCTACTCAATTCTCTTTCTTTTCCTTCTACAAAGTTTGTGGTTTTTTTTTTTTTTCTTCTTCTTCTCCAGAAAAAGCTGGGTTATGGCTTTATGTCAGAAGGATTACTCACATGTGCAGAGACAAGCACAGTCATGACAAGGTTTTCTTTACTTCAAGATGTGATAAATTGGGATTTTATTTGGTTATTACAAAACTTTTATATTTCATAACAAGGATTGCTGTTCATCAAGGACAAAGCTGTCCCACATTCTACTTAATTAGAAAACATGATGGACTAAGTGATGTTTAATCACATGTTAAACATACTGTATATTTACTGTACAACTTTTTATTTTATAATTGATTATATTTTCTACCTAGGACAACTTTTTAATTGGAAACCACTTAACTGGAAATTTGAATAAATTATCTAGCAAACACAATTCTGTGCTTATTCTGTAAGCGTTATTTGTATCTTAGAAAAAGAGAGATTCGTGCTCCTCCGTTGTACTGTTTGCTGTAGCACAGGGTGTTAAATGTTACCGAGAACAACATGTTTTGGCAGCTATTCCATTTAATCAGGCCTGCAGCAAAAACCAGGGTTTCAGCAGCACCTGAATTTTATTTCAAGCACTTACAAGAAAAAGAAAAGCCAGTTAAAAACATCATTTCTGCAGACTCCCAGCTTCTACATCTTCATAAACGCGCCACAGTGCTTTTATCTCTCGTTTGTGACTATTCTGGATGTACATAAAAAAGGAAAGACGACCTTTATGCTTTTTTTATTAGCTGAAATCTCACTTTTCCTTCCCCAACTCTCCTGCTTTTCCTTCACATAGAACGCGTTGCAATGAAAGCCAAACAGCGGTTCGGTGGGTTTTACTAAAGCGCTCAGCCTCTAACTAAGGGAAAGGAACTGTTTCTCTGCAGAAACACGCCCAGAGGATGCGCACGAAGAGAAGAGCCACATCCCTCACCTCTGTGCCTGATCTGCCTTTTTTACCTCCCGTAGGGGATTTTCCTCCCTTCAGATCAGGCCGGAGAGCCTCAGGTTTGAGCACCAGTTGTTATTTCCAATGGATAACCGATCCGCATGATTACAACAACCTGCTGCTCCTTCTTGTCTAAGTCAGTCTTCTGTAAACAACTGTACTGCCTATTTTAGCCGTAAGAGAATAAACACTGAAGGGGTGAGAATTTTAAAATTCATGTCTGGCATTCCAGAGTGCTCTACACCTCTGTCCACTGTGCACTGGAAACATTTCCTTCCCCTGTCCTTGAGAGAGGGTTTGTTCACACCTCGCCCAAAGCTTCAGCTTTTTTGGTTTTGGGGATTCTAAGATTTGACCATTCCATTCAAGGGTATAATCAGCCAGGAAAATGCAAACCAAATTAAACAGAACTAGTATTTCTGGCAATATCACTTAAAAGTGTTTGTCCAGAGATAACTTCTTAAACCTTTCCATTTCACAAACATCTTTAATTTTATATCTCTAAAAAAATCTTTTTCTCTGATCCTTGGTCAGTTTGGAATTTTTCAATATTTTATGTGACATTTTTAAATTTTTCAACCCTACAGGGCACACTCAAAAGCATTTTTATAATCAAACCATTTGGAAAATGTTAGTCAAAGTCCTAATCAACTTCAATTTGATATAAATTTTAGTGGGAGCTGGACAAGATCTGTAAGTTGACTGAACAGCTGTAGGCTGCCCGGTAAACACGCAGCTGCTGCTGTTAGATGTAAGTAGCCTTGTCTCACGCTGGCTATTGACTGGTATTGTCACCCCAGTAGCTCAGCCCAGCTATTTAAGACTGCATTACCTTCAATTACCTGCAAGTCCCTACCTTTAAGGGCACATCCTCACCTCGGGGCCACATAGAAACTTTTAAAATTGGATTTTTCAATTCATTAAAAAAGTTACAACAATTTTTCAGGATCTAAACTGTGTTGTAAAAACAATGTACTGGCAATAAGTTAATAGGCCTGAATTACTACACAATATTCACATTTCGCAAATCTGTAATTGCCAAAACCATCAAAGGAATAGAATAGTAGAATGAGATTTGTTTCAATATCAATGAATGTTGCTGATACATAATCTAACGTCCTTACTGGGAAATACATACGATGACACTCTTCCACCTTCTTGTACATCACTTATCTCTTTATATTAAAAAAACTGCCACATCTGCAACTAGCTTGTAGGCATTTTTCAGCAGGCAATTCTGTCTAGATCTTCAAGCCCCTCCTACGTGGCTAACACACTGTGCGAACATTAACACATCACCAATGATTATAACATCACAACAGCAACATATGAAACACTAAACCACTTCATTTGAAATGGAAAAACTCACCAGGAAAAAGATGCCAAGGTAGACAGTGACATCTACTTCCTAAGCAAGACACACATAATCTAGGTAAGACTTTCTACAGAGATTTTTGTCACTGTTATGAAAATATGCTACACTACCATTCAGGGGAAAAAAAAAAAAAAAGCAAAACCAAAACA
>NW_010118161.1:0-42892 GCF_000699245.1 Pterocles gutturalis
TTCAGAGAAAATCACTGAAGATGATGTTCTGGGCTCTGTAAAATACGACCTGAAAGGAAAAGCTAAGATCTGTTGGGACTGCTGAGTTCAAAAGAAACCACCTGTAGAAGGGGAGAAATGAGTGTCTTTGTGGATAGCAAAAGATGTCAAACAAATATTTGGAAAGTGTTATATGGTAAGAACAGTGAAGCACAGAAATAAATGGACTATGAGAGTTGCCGAGTTTCCTGCAAGGATTAGAGCAACATCCCTCAGAAATGGCTTAGGCAGAGAGATCCTGCCTCGAGGCAAGGGGAAGAACTGGACAACCTCTTGCAGCCCTTCCATCCAGCCGACAACACTGCAACAAGAACGGGTGTTTCTGAAAATACAAAAAAAAACCCCAAACCCAAAAAACCAAAAAAACCCAAAACAATAACTTCTACTTCTCTTTTTGTTCTATTCAAAAGTCAAGTAAAAAATAAAACATTGCCGTGAATAGCCATCTCCCCTCAAAGAATCTGTACTCCAGTTTCACCATTTGCTGCCGTGTACGTCTCTCACACAAAGGACTTTCACATAACCCTCCCTGCACGGCGAGTTTTGATTCGGGGCTAACAGCTGCTTCATGCCTTTCAGAACAGACTGCTGGACAAGCAAAAGCAGAAAGAGGCTGGCATAAGGAAAACAGCACCTTTGTTTATAAAACAAATACTTGCAAATATTTGCAAACTTTTCAAAGAATTTCCTTGTCATAACAACACATGAAGTGCCCCACATTTATAGGACACATTAGAAAAAAAAAAAAAATCGGGGGTGTGAGATACTCTTGGTGCAATATTTGCCTTTATTTCACAGTGTAGGAAGAGGTCAATGGATCTTGGGAAGTCTCAAATAGTGGTGAGTTACCCAGGAATTCAAGTCATGATGATAAAGACTCTAAGTGTGATGGTTAGTCCAGATGATGTTCAGGCTGAAATTTATTGCGCATTTGTTACTAAGTGCAAGAACCGCATTCCCAGAGACAACAGCCTGATCCAGCAGTGGCCATGAATTGTAGAGGGAACAGGATCATTCGCTGTGAAAGGAGGTAATCGATGGGTGGAGGCATCAATAAAACCTCTGAGGATTAAAGGATTAAAGCTACTGGCTGTGATATGCAGTTCCCCTACGAAGGAGAACAACTAGAAGTCTTGGAACTTCTACCAAAGATGATGAAAATAGAGAGCATGAGAATTAGTCATCCATGATGGTGATCAGAGAAGTGTTATGAGTCATCATGAAGACTGAAATAACACCCTGCCATTCATCTCTGTTCTTTACCTCCTTAGTAAAACTATTCTTAAAAGACCATTCTATGAAGTGTTGGCAGAATTGGTCACTCTTGAGGACTTTTACTTAACATGCAAGAGAGGGTCACTAACCAAATTTTCCTTATTCCAGCAACAGTGCACCAGCCTTGGCTGAAGGATTCCTTTAGGGAGAAGGAACTGTCTTATTTTAGGAGATTAAAATGGGGCAAGTGCTCACTGCACAGACAGTGGCTTGGTGAAGGCAAATCTTGGAAAACACATTGCCCAAAATTACATGCTTAAACCATAGCCTATGACTTCATGTGTCTATGTGTATAATGCAGGAGAATTGCACGTTTTTCACAAAATGTGATTATTTTCGAGGCAGGCACCCAGAATAAAGAATAAAAAAAAAATCACTATTCTGTTTTTCCTGTACTGAACTCCTATTCCATGGTCATTTCTTCCAGCTGAGATGGTAGATCTTCAGCACTTACCAACCTGGTTTAAAGGAATTTGAATACAGAAGGGCAGCGTGGATATCTGTGTGCACGCTGGAGGGACAGACTTGGAGGAGGCCCTGTAGCGGGGGAGCTCTGTACAGTGTCCAATGCAGGGACTCCATAAATTACAGCCTTGTCTTTTATTTTTAGTTGATCTAATGCAATGTGTCACCTATAACTGCACTCTATTCCGTAATTAATGACGTCTAGGAAAATATTCTGAAATTCTCCTCTGATAAGCACCTAGACAAACTTGATGTTTCCTCTCCGAGAGGCAAAAGAGGACGTTAAACTGTTTTCACCCCCACATCCCTCGAGCCATGAGAAGTACCAGATCCATCTCTGCTGGGCCAGACTAAGCCCTGGTTCACCACAAACTCACTCCAGTACCGACAAATGATCTCCATAGTAAATGATGCAAATAAGAAATGTCAGCATGTTCCAAAATTCCTCACTTAATCTTATTGCCAGTTGTATAGTCTGGATAATCAGTAAATAAATCCCTGTAACTTTGCTCAAATCCTTAGGGGCTGAATACACAGAGAGCACTTTCTAATTCATTCTCATTAACCTTCCCAGCTCTAAACAAAGTAATTTCCTACTTTTCTTAGCATCTGATTTTTCCACTGGCATCTGCAACACCTGATTTAGCAGCAGTGATTTCTCACTTGTGATTTCTCTTTTGAACTGGCATTGTTCTTTCTCCTCGCACATATGCTTGCTGGAATAGCACGAATCAGCAAGATTTAAAACCTCCCATTCTCAAGTTTGAAGCCCCTAAAGGGAAATAGCAGTTGTGATGCCAAGGAACACAGTCGTACGTTATTTGACTTTTCCTCAGCCAGGCTGACAGCAGAGGGGGAGGGAGGGAGGAAGGAAAGGGGAAGGGAGAGGAAGATGGCATTTTAATAGCACCCACACTGATTTCACACAGTTGGATCACTGTGTTCCGCAGTGGCACCGTTTTCTTTCCGCTTTGCCTTGCACTCAGTCAACGATGCTAAACCGGGCTCTACAGGAAGGATTTTCAATCTTTTTCTCCCAGCATGGACCACATCTTAGTAGACTAATCTGTCTTGTGGACACCTCCTCTTGCAGGCTAGCTGGCTAGCCCATCCTTTACCCCAATATTTGACAGACTATTGCCAACTGAAGCCTTGCACAGACCCCCCCCACCCACATCCCAGATGTGACTCAATGGGTCAACATTCCTGCCACGACAAGATGGATTATCCCCCCATCTCTCACCCCAAGTCTCCTAGCCTCTGTAGCACCCACAGTAATTCCTTATCTGAAAAAAAATTAATAACAGGAATGTATTTTATCTACTTTAGTAAGTGGACATACAAGAACCACCAGCATCTTATACAGATAAATCTGTGTTTCCCAGATGTCAGTCATATGCCAAACATATCTTGGCCAGAGTTCTCGTCAGAACATTTAATTTGATAATTCAGGTCCTAAGATTCAAAGCTCTCCTACACATTAATGGGTTTTCCATAAGCCCTCCGTCAGGCAGAGTGACAGCGGTCTACAAATTCTGGCAGCAACTCTTACCCCAGCAGAGCACCAATGAGCACTACCATCCATACTCTCCATTTAAGAACACCTTTAACTTCGCAAGCAAAAATTTGAGCTGCAACATTCCTGTAGCAGAAAAGCCTCAAAACAGATCAGAAGAGGAATTTGAAAACACCGAGAGCTTTACTGAAGTGTAACAAATACTGCTGAACAAAAAAAAAAATCATCCATCCAGGGCCATTTTGGATTCATGCCACAAGAAGAGAAATTGAAAATTATTGGGTAAAATTATTTTCAGAAGAAATGAGTTGTGAGCAACTATGCCGCACATAATCCTGGACCAAGTGAAATTAGATACTGCTTTATGACATGGCTTCCATTTTGTATAAATATGCCAAAACCCTTCTAAGTATTCCACAAAACCAGTAGAAAATGAATTTTTCCCTAGAATAAAAGCAAATTGTATTTAAGAGAAAGTGAGATTCTGGTAAGTTAACACACATGTCTGTAAGCAACAAACAAACACTTCATGTTATAAGACCACATGTTTTTTGCCACAAACCAAAATGAAACTATAAAGTTTAAACCTGAACTCACTCTGACCTCCTCTCTGTGGGGAAGTGAAAGGACATCAGCAATTAACCCTACCCCAAGGTGCAAGCAGACACAATATGCAATTTATCTTTGCAGTTAAGATCACCTGGCTTTAGTGTTGCCACAAACAACCCTAACCTCACACTTCCACTGGATATTTTTGCAAATTAACTTTTTAAATGACCTATGTCATTTTTCAGTTCAAAGGACTGATCTTTTTTCCCCTCCTTCTGTTACTGGTCAGCAGCAAAAGGTAAAGTCAAGGCTCAT
This sequence comes from Pterocles gutturalis, assembly GCF_000699245.1. Taxonomy (NCBI): domain Eukaryota; kingdom Metazoa; phylum Chordata; class Aves; order Pterocliformes; family Pteroclidae; genus Pterocles; species Pterocles gutturalis. Next base: position 4,160 of record NW_010118161.1, read on the forward strand.
TTGATGCCTCTCATTTTTCAGCTCTTGCACAGCAAAGTACAATCAAGGAACCCCATCCTTGTGGCAGCACAATGAAAATGCAAACTTCTTTCAGTCACACACACATTCTCAAGGATTAGAATCAGTTTTGGAAAAAGTTAGAAAAAACTGCCACACCCTTAGGGCTAGTCCCTCTCTTTTTGGGGGGTTTCTGCTTGCTGAGCAAAGCTGGGTATTACGAGCAGTGGTTTGATGTATCGTCCCGATGACTGAGTGTCTCACAGTGAGGTTACAGATAAAAAAGTTTCACTCTTCTTCCCCTATGGTTCTATTTTAAAATGTTTTCTGTAATAAAATTACTGTGAGACAGCTAAATCCAAGGGCAGGCATGGAACTTGAACCCATGGCCTTCTGGCTTAGAGGTGAGACTATTCCTAACGGAGCCAAAGTGACACATACATAATATGCTTTCAAGGTTTTTTGAGAGCTCTGTCATGATTTAAAAACACTAAGTCTTTGTGGTGCAAACCACAGCACAGGAAAGAACTGGGGCTCCCTTTTTACTGCTAATTTTAGCCGATGAATTGTTTATAATCTCCTGCAAAATACATAAAGCCTTATTCTGCCCTTAGCTAAGAGAGAACAGCCTTTCAAAACTGATTTGTAATTATAGCATTCCCCTGCTAGAAGGGATGGAGGCAGGTTCCAAAATTGTGTCAGAGTATATGAAGTGATAAAATGAGGATGGGTGAGCTATTTTTAAACACACTCAAAGACTCTGAGGTCAAAATCCCTGAATTTATAGCTTTATGGCCGTATTAAGACTCATGGATTACGAAGACCTGCATGTTGAGATTCAAACATTGTTTCACTCGAGACACCCTCTGGCTCCAGAGCATGTGTTCCCTACCAGTCCGCCTGCCAAACTGGGCCCCCCCCAGCCAGCCACCTTTAAGCACAGATCACATCCCTCCTGTAGACAGGCATTTGGGAGACAAAGGGGATGAGATGCTTCCATCACAGCATATTGCCTCCTCCTCTCTTTTCCCAGGACATTTTGCAGTGAGGGTCCTGCCTGTCCAGTTGGGCAGGAAGAGAGTAGGTTAGAGAGTCGGAGGAGTCTTAGGCAAAAGCACATCATTGCTCTTTCCTCTGCCCACTCTGGAAAGCTGAGACAGCCTCAGGTCCTGGTGAATTCCCTCGCCACAGTCGTGTTTCCCATTTGAAGAGGGCAGCTGGGCACCTGCTGCTGGGACAGGATGGAGAGCTGCTGCCCAGTAACGTTCCACCCGGTTTAAACAAAAGCGATCCTGCTCTCTCCTGCACGGCTTCTTCCCCACTGCAAGGAGAGAGGCTTTACAACAGCTCCCGAAACATAGCTTAGACTTCTTAGAAAATCCAGATTTATAATGAAATCATTGTTCTGCTCATGGAAATAAACCACATCCAGGCATCACCTGGGAAGGAACTGGCACCCACAAGCCTCCTGATCTCAGTTTTGACTCATGGCAGCATTTGGCTGTGTGAAAGCTGTTGCCTGCTATACACACACTGGTTTCTTTCCAGTAATGATCAATGCACACCATTTCTTTGAAAAAGCAAAAAAGGTACCAAGTGAGGAGAAACCAACTGGACAGACTTTCCCCGCTTTGTAAGTCAAAATGGAAATAGCTCTCAGACCTTCTTCTGTATCGTTCTTGAGACTCTACAAAAGCTTTAGGTGTATCTTCCTCTGGAGGCCAAAGCAGTGGCAGCAAAGGCTTTAGGGCTCTGAGGACACTGCAAAATGATTCGCACCATTTACATTGTTCATTTTGCAACTGTGATAAGATTTTATGGGAAGCCATTGCACATAGATGAGCTATTATTTTGGAAAAAGACAGTGGTCAGAAACGTCAGAGGAAGACGAAAGGCTCTAAAGCTATTTTCAGGTGAATGGATTTGTCCAATTTGTGCCATTACATTTACCTAAGCATCACCTAAACTTGTCATTTTTTTCTTTTGGATGTCCATGCAGTGATGTGTACATAAAATACTGATGAATTGTAGATAGCCAAAGTAAAAACATTAGTCAAAACAAAACTCAAATCTTTTCTTGATTGCTTACGGATTTATAAAGCAATAAACCCGTATAACTTGCACAAACCAAAAGCCTTGTAAAAAAAGGCTTAGTACAAAAAAGGCCTAGTGAGCAGTTAAAAGATAATCTGGTGTTCTTGGTTCTGTTGGTAATTAATGTACATTCATGTTTTGATGAAAAGATGTTACTGGAATGGATTCTGTATTATCCTACCAGAAGACTCCGACACACTTGTTGGTATTAGAGCATCTCCCACTTGGAGCAATGCTGAATGCATCCATGTTTCTTGCTTAGGCATTTTGCAAGTATTTTATATTTTTTACAAATCCATGGTATTAGACCACCCTATAAGCACTGAAGACTCATTCTTTCAAAGATTCCCTGTCTTGGTCTGAAAATCTTTACCATTACAATAGTGATGTGGTGAGTTCAGAGACACTTTCTCTCCTTGAGGTCAAGAGACGTCATTCCTCTATGGCTACAGACGCCCATTACTGATTGAGAATTGTTCCTTTCAGGGGTTGGACCTTATCCATCTCCAACTGCAGTCACTGGGAAACTTCCTACCAACATCCACCAGCATTTACTCAGACTATAACAACCACTTCCTTAGATGTCAGGAATGGCAAAACCAGTTTTAAAGCTTTTCCTAGAGGTACCCTTCACAAGTTTAATGTTCAGGCACACAGAATTCCTGAACTCCGCTCTGCACCACAAATCATCCTTCAGCTACATCCTGTACTCCTGCATCCCACTCTGCTCCCAGCAAAGTCCCTGGCAAAATTCCCATTGAGTTTAATAGTCCTGTCCTATTCCTCCCATTCCCTCTCCGAGGTTAATTTCTTTCCTCCAAGTATAAACAGAAATCAGCAGGTAAAAAAGTTTCGTCTAATGTGGCACTAAGGCTGTGGAATTCACTCCCATGTGAGAATGGCACAATAAAGTCATTTGTTTAAAAATAAATTGAAAACATTCCAGTCCTCTCAGGCTTATGACTATTAGCTTTAGTTTCTGCACAGCACTGTAGAATGTCTGGCATCAAAGGCACTTTGTACATTGCATTGAACTTGTATTGGGCACTGTTATTGGACCATTAATCACAGCAAACAAAGATCCCATGCAAACACAAAAAAGGGACTGATTTGTCACATGTTCAGCACGGACGAGAAAAGGTGAACACCACAGGTTTCTGGACACTACACATTTTGAGACATGAAGTGTTGACAAGGCATCTGAGAGGGTGCAGATTTTGCAATTGATAATTACATATTCCACATTAAACAATTCTAATTTGTGCCTAATACTCTCTGGAATTAGACAGGAACGTACCTCAGCGTGAGCTAGCACATTTTAAATTCAGATGCCCACAAATGCCTGTACTTTTTTACATACACACGCAGATACCATGCGTGTGTGCAGGGGCAATGGCTATGGGCAAGAAAATCTACAGCGATGTGAACCATGGTTCACAAGCACCATGAACGACCATGGTTGGAGAAAGCGAAGGTTTCTGTGGAACATGCACAACAGATCAACCAGCCTGAGGGAACGTGACTGTATGTTTGGGAGCGTTGGAAGAGGAATGGGAACTGAACCACTATAAAAATGAAAAGAGCTGAAGATGAAAACCAGTGGCCAGGCAAGAAGGAGGCACTGAGGAAAGACTGTGGTCTGGAATCACGGGCTGTATTTTGAGGTGCAATATACTGATAAGATTAAAGGAGAAAATGCTGTGTTGCAGGAGTACCATGCTGCTTTCAGCTCCTCATGGCTGTCACGGGCAGTTTCTTGTCATCCAGACCCCAGCAGGGGAAAACCTGAGTCATCGGCCCTGAAGCTTGCTATCTGACAAGATGATTTCCATCAGGTTCCCCAGAGCAAAGTATTTTGGCTAGCAAGCTTTCACAGACAAAAGTTCTTGCACTCTTGTACCAACTGTCTCAGGTGAAACCAACGATACTGTATGATTATCATTTTTTCCTAACCAGGACAGGACATGTGAAGGGAAGCAGTGAGAGAATAAGATAAATTGTGCAGAACCTCCTGAAAGTGTCACTGATATACACCCATATCCAGCAGCAGCCCCCAGGAACACAACAGCTCTGGCTACTGCCCATGGAGTGGGTGCAGAATCACAGCATGGAGGTACCAGCACGGTACTCGGGTCTATAGAGCAGCAAGTGCAGCACCCACGCTCAACAAAATGGGAAGAAAAGCGATGCAAGCACAGGCTTGTTAGTTGAATCACAACTGTCTGCAAGGCTTTTGAATATGTTTCTAAAGAAAGACTTCAAATAAAATAAAAAAAAAAAAAGATGGCAGAGCATGGCAGACTCAGTAAGTTAAATGATTTTCTGACGAAGGGAAACTTGACAGAGCTTTGGTTCAGCAAAGTAATACCCTCAGGAGATTGGCAATTAAGTTTATAAAGATGGGTATTAATGAAAGAATGGCACAGGAAAAAAACTGTCTAACAGATAAAGAAATTATAACATGGGAAGAAGAACTTGCAGCCTTGAAGGATTTCACCATCAAAGTGTCCGACGGATCAGTCTTGCTGAAACAGAACAGTGTGAACTTGCCAGTTAAATTTGTTTCTGCCCATAACACAAAATTGTGAGATACTGTCAACACAATGGGGGATTGAACAGTGTCCTGGAAGACACGGATAACTTCAAGGACTGGAAAAACAGAAACAGGATAAAGTAACAGTTAATAATAATAGTTATATGCTGACAGACTAATGACAGCTGCTGCGCTGGACTGGGAGCTCATCATCTAGCAATAACAAAGGAAAAGAAAGCCCAAACACCTCTAACGGAGCCTCAGATAATTCTGAGACATGGGTATAATGTGGCCATGAAAAGAACAAATGCGTTGGTAGTCTCTGTTGGTCCAATAGAGGAACACTCGTTTGCACGGTACTGGTGCAATCTTCTCTGGCTCACTGATGGAGGAGGCTATGTGCCTTCTGGTGAAAGATAACCTTCCAAGCATGATTTTCCCATTCCTGTCTCTGAACTGGAGGAGCAGTCCTCTGAATCTTCACCTTCTACAGGCTTGTGTGCAGGAAGGAGAGCAGCCTGGCCATAAAGAGTGAGTGATCTGAACGGCAGGAGCAACAGAAACTCTCCCTGTCAGGACAGTGAGCTGGTCCTATAGATTGACTTGTCATCTTCTCTCACCCTTCCAGAAGCATTTATGCAACCTGGTAAGAGGGCATGATCCTTGCACGAGAAGATCAGGCTGCTGAAAAGGCAGGTAAGCAACTGACTAAAGATCCTGATGCTCCTGTTATCATGTGGGCTGCTGGATACAGCTTCCACATAACAGAGAAAGGGAGGAAAAACTTAATCTGGGACCCTAAAATTAATGCTGAAATTTATAAAAGCAGGTTGGACTGGACCCTTGGTACGAAGTACTACACCTGAGGCAATCACCTTGTCAATGACTAGTCTGATCTACCAGAATTATTGAAGGATGAAATGACACATTTGAGGATCTGCTACTCCAGCTAAATCTCCATATCCATCCAGTGAAAACTTTTGGGATGTTTACCAGAAGGGAAATGGTAGAAGAGGGTGAGAGGGAGACAAACTCTTTAAAACAGAATTTATTTTCTGCCTACCTTCCTTTCATAAGAGAAAGAAAATAAAAAAAAAAAAAAAAAGAGAGTTCAGCTTTTATTACAGGCATGCAGACAAGCTCTCAGCCCCAAAAATTCATCCTACACATTGATTAATAGTCAAACTATTAGAGCTTTAGCATGAAAAATGTGCTAGGCTTCAACTGAAGATCGCCTGTAGCTAATGATGCAGTGGAATGAACATTTTCATTCCAGCTAAACCATTCCTGTTCCTGTAAAAATAAAGAAATCCAATCTTGGGTTATAAAAAAGGCTCAAAGAACTGTGCATACCTACTGGCTTAAAATAATGCCATGCATTTTAACAGAGCTGTATAGACAGGATATGTTACCTGTGAAGTCAAACATACATCTAACTACAGACATGCACACCCGAAGTAGAAATATCTGAAGTGGGGTCAGGGAGTGCAAGAGAAGTTGGTGACCATAACCTAGAAATTCACATGTACAAACGCATTACAGAGTTACTAGATTTTAACATAGCTCCTGTCTCAGCCTAAAAAAATTAAAATGTAATAACAAAAACACCGCAAGGAAGTGCGGTGGGCTGTACAGCAACAGCCTGGCAGGGCTGCCTGACGTAGTTGGGACTTGCCTGGAGACCTTCCTGTGGTTCAGCCCCTGGCGCCATCAGTTGGGCTTGGAATCAAAAGCGGTGCAAGGAGATAATTAACAGTGACTCTGCACCACTCCGCTGGCAGAAGATGACTCCTCTGCAGCCACCGAAAGAGGGTGGGAAAGGATTCAGGGGTGTGTAAGAGAAGACGTGTCTCTCTAGGTTTAGTGATTTCCATTATGGAAACACAGCATTTACAGCTTTTAACCTTTATGCTGCTGAAGTCAAATATCAATATATTGTTTTAATTTCAGCACATAAAATGCAAACTCCACTTTGGCTAACGTCAACAGCACATTCTGCCTAGGCTGCAAGCAAGGTGCAGGGTTGAAAAAGCACCAAAAGGCAGAACGCTAAAAAGCAGAATGACACACAAATAGCGATTGCCACCAGCACTTCTGCTGGCTCCACCAGCTCTGGAACTCAGAGAGGGTGTGGGGGAAGGCCATGAGGTCCAAACCAGCCTGTTGGCTGCAGGAATAACTATTAAAAGAAATGAAAAGTCAGACCCCAGAAGGAGCAGAAGACACTGTGTTCCAACTCTAACCAGCTGAAGGAAAGTTTATATAAAAACAATCACTTGGTTAGTGACTCATAAGGAAAGAATCCCTAAGCTTTCTTCAGGGAAACCCCAGTAAATAACATGTCTTAAAACACACAGAGATGGTGTTGTCTGTTCCGTTACGATACTCCGTCCACATGATAAAACCCTTGGCAGCAGAACAACCTACTGAGCACAGTTCTCTTTGGGAAACCCAAAAACCAGTAAGAACTGCCGTGGCTCCTTGCAAAGTCTGCCTCATATTGTAGCTCTTGTCTGACATGTCTCATGCAAACGGGGAAGAAATGTGAAAAGAATGCTTTTTGTGACAGCAGCCGAGAGTGCTTCTCTGTTGACTGCATGCAGTTGTACTCTCAAGACATATAAATGCCTGGATTTCAATACATTCTGCATCTTTTAGAACTCAATGTTATGGATTCAAATATCCTGCTGTACTACGCCCAAAGAAACTGAATGAAAAGCTCGCGGCACGCACAGCCTCTCTGGAATATGTTATCAGACACACAGCAGGCTGTGCAAGAAATAGTACTCCGTCCAAAGAAGGGATGGATTTCACTTGCAATGTATAACTTCTTTGGCTATGAGGGTTTTTTCTTTCATTTTCTTTCTTTCTTTTTTTTTTTTTTTTTTTTTTTTTTTTTAATTGGCACAATATTTTGGAAGGATGTTGTGTGTTTTTAAGCGTATCTTGCAAAAGAGATTTTAAGCTCAGTAACATAAATTCATAAAAATAAGAGCGATTACAGTGGTTTCTAAACAAATGACCAGATCTGAACACCGTGCTGCCTGAACTTGGACTGACTTAAAAACTCTACTGTTGGAGATTCCAGGTAGGAATATTAACCACAGCATTCTGTGACAAGCAGAGCTTACGTTCTGTAGCAAAGCTGCTTAGGTTTTTGCAGATGTCCAGGAGGACAGAGTGGAAGTTTGGTAGCAACCTCTTAGTAATTTTCTCTCGCTCTCTAATGACTTTTTAGCTTGTGAAGTGTGAATGTGGACATTTTAATTTGCACTGGAAACCTCTCCTGGCCAAAGTTATTCCTTTTCATACCAAACATAACCTGTTTTAGTTTATGCTGCTCCCTGTATTTTTAGCTGCTGTAGATTCATAGCAGACTCCAGAAGTTTTCCAGGATATAGCCAAACTTGTCAAGAAAAAAAAAAAATGAAGGTTGGAAGCACTGAAGAACAATTCCCAAGGGATTGTGGAGTTACCATGGTAAAGCAATGTTTTTACCAAAATGCTCAGCAACAGAAGAGGTAGCACCACTGATATTTGAACGGTAATTTTCCATTGTCAGTTGGGGGTTGAATTTGGAAGGATCAGGGTATTTGTGACAATCTTCCAGGTATTTGTGATTATCTGTGAACTCTCATAGGTAGTTTAATGCTCCTCTATATATGATGAAATAGATTTTATATAAAGTTATGAAAGAGCAGCCTCAAGGGTATCAATACTAAAGAAGGAAGAGCTTCACACAGAAAAAAAATCATCTGCAAGTAAGATATAAGCAATTGCTTTCAAACAGGAGCATCTTTTAGGTCAAGTAAACCATTCTGACATCCAAAATGGAAGATTCAACTAGAAAGAGCATAGGCAGGATTGACTTTGCATGAAAACCCACCAATGCACAAAAGAAGAACAGGTCACTCTGAGAAGTGCTATATCTTTTTACCTTCCGTAGAACAGCAAAATTCCTGAGCCTTACCAGAGAAAAGATGTGTTTTTAGGTATTCCATTGTAAATTTGAATTCCCTTGCTATACTGCCATGTTGCCCATAGACAATTATCTAAGAACCTGACACTCGGGACAGCTGAGCTGCTGCTTCCCACTGTCTACAAAGGGTGACTGAAGAAGTCTACAGACTTGGAAGGAATAACCACAGATTATTCTAGACACAGATCCCTATAAACACATGCAATTCCCCAGTGGGATCCCATCAGAAAAGATCTGAATTTTGATGGGAAAATGTTGATACTTGTATACACTAAAGGAAACCCATTCAATGTACCTGAGCAAAGCCACTGGAGTTCTTTGAAAACACACACACACATACTATCTGTCTTGGGTAAAAGCCTTCGAAACAATAATTTTCCAAAGTTTTTCTTTTCCTCCTTCAATTAAGCCACAAAAAGATGGAGAACTTCATATGCATGCTTATATCTAGGCTACTTTACAAGGGTTATGGATTTTAAATCACTTGAACAACCAACCCAACAAAAACACTTGAGCAAATTGACAATCATCCATTAAGCTGAGATGCTTCCACCAGGTAAGGAGGGACACTCAGATGAACTAGTGTCAAGTTTTAGCAATGAACTGAAGAAAGTCTAGTAAATAGGCAGAACAGGAGGATTAATCACCACTTGTTCTTAAAAGACAGGCAGAAAGAAATCAATGCATTTCGAAAGATGTTGGAGTGAGGTATTTTTAAAGAAGATGAAGACATCTTGCCAAACCCACTCCAAACCACTCATAATCTTGTCTTCTCAGGCTTGAAGAGAGAAGTCCTGTGAAAGAAATTGTGCTCCTTCTTTACAGAATTCATTAGTAACAAAATAATCCTAAATCCCATGTCCCTTGCTAGTCAGACCAGTGACAAACAGGTAGTTTGCCTCAAGACCCTCTGTTTCCAGGGGCACTCAATGGCTAAGAACTAATCTTTAACAAAACAACACAGACAGGACACCGTTCTGTAATTACCCGTCGATTCTCTCAAGTCATTCTTTGACTGCAAGGAACCATGTTTTTAGTCTAAGTTTGTAAAATGGAATGCTGGTCCACAACTGCAGTTTCTAGGCAAATAGTATCTATTCACAATATTAACAACAGCTGCTGGAAAGGCATCATGCTGTGGCTTACAAAAGAAACTGTACAAATAAGATGGAACTAAATAAAAGAAATATGACATGGGGCAGAAATCACAGCCCCAATCGGACAATGCCAGGACTGGTTCTAGGAAAGGAGAACTCTATTTTAGCAGAACACTAATCAGACTACAGAAAGCATGGAAAAAACCAACAGTCCCCTAAAAACATACAACACTAAGGTCAACACACCCACTCACAACGTGTGAAATTCTAACCCTCTGGAAGTTGGTGCCATTGACTTCACCATGCCCATCTTCCAGCCTTTCCATGAGCTAGACTGGTTACAATTAAACCATTTCTGAGAATTTGCATTCACTCATCATGTTAAGAGATATTTCCTGCAGAGCGGTATATAACAAAGAGCACAGATAGAGAGTTGATGTTTTCAAACAACTGAAGACAACTGAAGGACAAGCTTCCTAAAGCAAAAGCCCCGATTTTCACCATACCAAGGGCAACACAGATGATGTTAAAGACTGCAGACAATGCTGTATTTTGCTCTAACACTGTAATCAGCAGTGAGTCCTTAGCAGCAGCAGAAGCCATTACTCTAGAAGTAGTCCTACAAATAAGCGTAAGAATTTACCTTTGCATAGGACATTGGTTACTTGTACGTACATACAGAGACATACATTGGCCCACGTATAAACATACCAACTCTGGTTCACGTACAGTTCCACAGCTCCAGACATGGACACATTTGAGGCTGCCCACTGGTGTCATTGTTCACAAAGTCAGACCATTATCTACATCGAAGCCCTCAGCTGAGGAATGGCAAGGAACGATGCCCATAGAGCTCCTTGGCATGCAGAGCTGGTACGAAAACTTCACATCTTTTGAGTGCCTGCAGCCACACCTCTTGGGTCACAGGTGACGTGAAAGAGAGGTTGAGCTCTTTGAGGATGTCTGACTGTATGCAGTCGCAAAAGCGGGTAAAAAGGTGATTTTTTTACCCATTTCTGCCCTTTTGTTCACTGCCCTCACAGCAGAGATAAGGACAATCTAGTGCTTACAGTGCTTATGAGAATTTCTGGTCTGAATCAGCCAGATAACACTTAATAACTATGATTTAGAATTATGGTACAGCAGTTGTTTCCAGCCTGTGGTCCTGAGCAACTACAGACTACTTCTACAGTGTCTGCAGAACACAGCTAGGGACAACCAGCCCGTGTCTGGAGAGGCTTCTACTTACTACATGGAGGTTTCCTGCTTCCACTGGAAAATATCTAGTCTTCAAATCAAGCAGAGTTTTAAACAACCCAATTACAACTGAACGCCAAATTACATTGCAGAAGACTGATTTTTTCTCATGGACTTTCTCTTCCATGCTCTGGGTTAATTCTTTTAATTGATTTCCCTAAATGTTCTTTGGTATGCTGCCCAGTATAGAAACCCCAACTGCTGAACAGGTCAAGATAATACTGTGTAAAAAATATGACTGAAAAGTTTGACTATCTGCTATTTACATGGTCTAATATCCACCTGATGCCTTTTCATGCCTGTATTAGACCATTTAAATAGCAGATAGTCAAACAGCTCATGGCAGCTATGTATCTACCCACCACAGGGCTCAGACCTACCCCAATAATCTCACATACGTTACTCCAACTTGGTGGCATGTTCAATTATATATAAATCTCTCTCTGAATTACAAATAATTAGATTATAAAAGGGGAAAAGCAGAGGTTGGGTTTAAAAAAGAAAGAATGTGAAGGAAGAAGAGTCAGACCATCTGTTTCTCAACTGGAGGAGCAAGGGTATGAAAGTCACCAAAGAATGGCACAGATCAAACACCACAAAATGGCCACAGCACAGATTTTTCCTGGTGGGAAATCCCAGTTCTCCAAAATTGGCACAGTTGATATAGTAAGTGTCATCTAATACAACAAAGAGAGAAGGACAGGGAAGACATCAGTCAATCAAAGGGCACAATGGAGCTGGGAAACAGGTGGGACAGGAGCTGCGGGGTGACCACAGAACAGAAGACATGACATAATGAGAGGAGAGTTACAGAGCGGAGAATGCAGTTACAGAATGGAGGATTTTACACAGAGGATGTAGGACTTGAGTCTGACTCGCCATATGGAGAATAAGCATAAACCTATCTCCCCAAAAATGACAGGTAGCAAAGGTTAAAGAAACCCAGGATGCATCAGACTAGACATTGCTTGTCTTAGTTTTTGTCCAAAATGGAATCAGGGAAAACAGCATTCAGTTTCTCCTGATCATCTTGTTTTCCCTTGTAAATGAGGAAAAAAAAAAAAAAGAAGTATCTGGCCATTGACCAGCTGCCCTCCACCCTCATGTCCAATGACCACATTTCCTGTTACACTGTAAATGCGATGGAAGGGTGAGCCTGGTGACATTTTTGGCAGAAAAAAAAACTTTAAAATTTTCATTTACTGCCAGTTATTACTCATGAGTAGGTTTTTGTCCAATTATGGACTTGGAAGACAAGGAAGATACTTTAGGATTGTCCCAAAGTGTTGTGACAACTGTGAGAGTGCTTCCCCTTCTGTTCAGTCCCCCTCGTGGGTGACCCCATACTGCTGCACTGAAGGGACAATCAGACCTCCCTGACTGCAGCTGTTCTGCCATCTGGAGACACAGAGATTTTCCAGCTGCAGGTATCAGCCTGGAGTCCAAGGGACCTTTGTGGCAAAGGTTGGGGCAGCACAGTCCAGAAGCACCTTCCCCTCCACCAGCTGGCTCTCAGTGCTGGGACCAGGGCTGAGAAAGCATCCTTAGAGGCTGGCCAACAGCACTGCCTTCCCCAGGGCAGATCTCACTGTGTGTCCAGAACAGGGCTGACAATCATGTTCCACGATCTGAAACTTCACAACCAGAGAGTTTTCACCTTTCTGGAGAGCTTCAATTAAATCCTTCATCGGAGTGGAAGTGGTGCAAAAATTAGCTGCACCATAAAGAACGAAGAATTTTAAAATATTTTCAATATGCAGATTCTTTGCCAAAAGCCCAGTAAAGAGCCCACCGTGAATACATTACAGAAATGTTTGCTCATTTGTGAATTTCCTGAAGTTTGCTTAATGTCAGCAGTCCCATTTAACAGCAGAAAGGTAAAACCCAGGGACAGCCATTGAGCCCCCGACCCGTGACAGGCAGTTACCAGCTTCGCCAGCACTGGTTTTGAAATCATTCAGTCCCTTAGCCTGCATCTTGTTACAGTCAGTGCAACTGATGCAATACTATGAATCTCTTTTTTCCTGTACATTTTTAACTCTCTCGTGCCAGAAATTATTTGACTCTTACAAGAATATAGACCAGGGCTGCTCCGTTTCTTGAGGAACACTGGATGAACAAGGTTGCATCTAGTTTTCCTTTGAACTAGTAAATATTTAGGAGAACAAGAAGATAGTTTTTATCTGAAACATGTTTTCACAGCCTTGAAAGAGTGAAGCAGCGAGAAAGGGAGTGAAAAGCAGCCTGCCATTTCCTTCCCTCCCTGTATTTTGGACTGCTTTTGACCCAGCGTGTGCGCGCATGCACACTCACTCCCTTGGTCTGCTCCCTTACACCGTGACTTCATTGTAAAATTCAATCATCTGTTTGAAGCAATGACTGAAATACAGTCTATAAAATTATGTCATTTTTCCACTTAAAAAAAATTAACACTTCATTTAAAAGTTATTTTTAAACCTAACTGGCCTGATGCCAATTCTAGCCATAACTGAAATGGATTCTTCTTTTCCTAGAATTCAAGGCCTTCCTTTTCTAAAATATATTGGTTTACAAAAAAAAAAAAAAAAAAAAAAAAGAAAAAAAAAGAAAAAAAAAGAAAAAAGTAAAACCAGTAAATGCACAGTTTACACTTCTGTCTCTACACACTGTTTTACCCTCTGACATATCAGCACTGTTTGCTTTTCACCTTACTACTGCGCAACAAACCTGAACGAGTCTTTACTTCTTCTAGTTCAGGAACTTAACTCCAACACAGACCTTAGCAATTCCAGAGCAGAACCACCTACTTCCAGTTTGAATCTGGCTGGGGCACTCCTAGAACATCACCGCAGCCAGTACCTGGCTGAGGCAGAGTTTACGTCTGGGAGGTAACTCAGAAATATGGCTTCAGAAATATGGCTGAAGGGTCTTCTGAATTTGAAAAACAAAGCATCAGAGCCTTATTCCATTGCAAAGATATGTACAGCTTCTGGCACTAGATTTGCATCTCCATGTCAATAGCCAAGCATGCAATAGATGAACTGAGAGAGCTGTTGTCATACAGGTATGGTAGAATGAGTATCCTGAAGTTCCCATTTTCCAGGACTGTCCCAAGAGACAGTAAGGATATTTGGTCTTCTTAATGACACAGCTGATTTGGAATCTGGGTTTAGTAAAAAAAAAAAAAAAAAGAAAGGAAGAAAAGAAGAAAGAAAAAAAATTAAAAAGAAAAAAGAAAAAAAACCACAGACTTGAATCTACATAATTAATATGTCACCAGAAGTATTTTAAGGAATAACATGCAAACTGACCTGCCAGGGAGAATATTTTCCGTCTTCTTTCAAAGGGAATTCTGTTTTTCTCAAGAGAAAATTCAAACTAAATTACACTAACTGACTTTACATTCAGTGAATGTTCACAGGCACAACTCCACTAAGACGCAAACGGAGTATTTATATACTTCAGTTTTACGTGCTTTGTAAAGGGCAAGCACAGTAACGCAAAATAATTCAAAGATAAGAACTTTGTAGTCACTTCATCCACAACAAGTAATTTAAACAGATTTGTATTTTCCAAGTTGAATTTTCTCAAGTCTGATCTCAGCATTGAAGCGTTTGATCCTTCCAATCAAGCAGAAATGATCGGCTAACTCGGGGCTTCAGGATGACAAAGGAAAGGTGATTTCTTTATATTAAAAAGTGTCACTCTGGGTTTTTTTTTTTTTTGGGGGGGGGGGGTGGTGGTTGTTGTTTTACTGCTCAGGTGAGGAGGGATTTAGAATCAACATTTCACAAGTACACAGCATCTATCTAATCTTTTAACCTAATAATGTTAGAAGTATAATGAAAGTGGACTTCATAAGAATGTTACAGGTTTTGCTGTTGTTTTCAAACAGCCAGCTCTGCAAGGCTGGTTTGGGGGGATTTTGTTTGTTTGTTTTTTAAATGAGGGTGATGAAGATGCATAGAGGAGGAAAAGGTGGATTAAGACCCTCAGAGGCATTCACCTCCTCCATCTTCAGCACCTGGCCTTAACTTGAAATGCTTTGTGCAACACTCTGCTCTTCCCCTGTGCGAGGCTGCGGAGAGGAGATCACTTTTAATATCAGTATGATGGGGCTTGCCAACATGTGCATGCTGAATGAGGAAGGTCTCCATTACCTCATTCTACATGACCCTTTTACAGATTTTAGCCAGCAAAGCTTTTGAAGATATATTTATCTTTAACCATGTGAGAAATCTCACTTACGTTAATGATTGTGCAACAATAAAAAGTAAAAATAAAAATGATTAGTAGTCTGCTGACGATTATAAACCTGCTTTGCTTCCCTTCCTCCCCTTTTTCTTAGGAATTCACTACTCCAATGTTTACTTTTACTTCTGTAAATCTAGGAGTAGACAGCTAAAGGTATAAAAGCAGTCACAATCTGAAAGCATGGGTGGGTATGGGATCTTTACATACGTACATAACGTGATCCACAGGACGAGTGGCACACCAGGCAGCACTAACAGAAGGGTTACAGCTTCACTTTACCCAGTAAAGCTGTACTTACACAGTAAGTAAGGATTATGCAGCTCTGAGAAACCACCATCATACTCCATCTAACACTCCTCTCTTCCCCCAAACCCTCCTCAAAAGCTCTTGTCACTTCTCAGATTTCTTCATTTAATTTTCCATGCCACCAAGTGCAGAAGGGGTTTGCGCTCCTGCAGGCAGCTCCCTGTTAATGTTACCTGTCTAACTGGGATAATGTCACCTCCAGCGTGAATGAGCTGTGTGAATGAGAAGGGAGGGGACACAAATGAGGATATAAGGATCTTTACAAGGAGTTGAGTCCGAGAATAAGATCATGATGGTCTTCATAGAGATTTCTTTTGGAGTTACCTTTTGGCTGACAGCCCAGGGCAGAGGAAGAACATTTCTGAACCGACAGCAAGAACTGCCCTTTGCTCAGAGGGAAGGGAGTGCTAACATATCCACCAATCCACAAATCTCACCTATTTCTTCTGTATTTGCTTACAGGTATCCTGCCTTGTGCTAGCAGTTAACTCTACGTCAGATGCTACTGGTCCTGATCTTCCTGCGGTGCTCCACAGCACAGGTCTCTGGAGAGCAGAGCTGGTCCCATGCAACTCCTGACCTCCAGCCTCTGTTTCTGCCAGCCCCAAGAGTTCTTTGGTGCCCCACCTACCCCATGTCCCTTGACAGAGCATCTATAGTCTAGTCTCTCCCTTCTGGACATCAGATCAGCATCCACTGCAGCAGCAAAGCCATAAGTCAGCATATTGTAAAGAAACATTATAAACATTACTTTGACATTTGAGTGTACACAGTTAACATTTACATTTCACACCACCTCCTATGTAAAGTCCTTTTCCCCATGCCATCAACAGACCACTTTTTCTTAGCCCCTCCTGATCCAACACCAGGAGACCCTTTTCTCAAGCAGGCCAACAAAATAGATAATTTTTGGTGCTTCTGAGCCCAGGTACTATGGAGACAGAAGTGGTCAAAAACTGCTTAAAAATACAAAAATTCCAAGAAGACAAAATTCCCCAACCTTCAGAATATTTAAAACCCACCTGGGTCTTTCCCAAATATCCCAGAAGTGCTTCAGGCTCACAATGAGATGCTGCAGGCAATATTTCAGGGGCTACTCTCAACATTTGCTATGAAGCATCTGTTGATGCTCCAGATACATCTTCCTAAGGGTTAATATACCAAAACAGGAAGGGGAAAAAAAAAAAGCACAAAAGCTGTACTTCTTTCTGTGATACGACAAACCTTCTCTGTACCATATTCCAAAGAATGAGATGCGCAATTTCCATTCTTAAGCTCAGTAAAAACAGCATAAAAAAAGCACTAACCCTGGGAACTGCTTGATTATTAGTTTATCAGATCAGCATCAGCAAAACTATCTTTTTATGTGCTGCTTACTTTCAAAAAAAACCTACCATGCATATTTCAGTTCTCCCTCTCCACACCCCACACCCTTCTGCTGCTGTCCAGCTGGAACACATCAAGGGTCTAGAAGCCAAGTCAAATGTTGACCCCACCCTCCTCCATCCATTTTAAGGCACCTTCAAAGCCAGTCCACTGATCTAGTTCAGCTTAGCCAACAACGCCAGCAAATCTGTTATTTAAGACTTTAGTGCTGGGTTTTTATAACTGCCCATTAATACAAGCTTTGATGTATGGTCAAAAAATCCAGCTGTAATGAGTTTCATCAGACTGTAGTAACCTTTCTTCAGAAGGTCTTTATTACTATACCTTCATAATCTTTGGTCCCAGTACTCTCTTATAGTATTCTTACTGAACCGCCTTAAAAAACACCACTCAGCAACACTTAACACATCTCCTTCCCCAAAATTAAAACAAAGAGCTGTTAATAGTTTTCTAGAAGACACTTTTGCACCCACATTTGTAATAGGAGTCTGCTGTTAAGAGCGTGCAGGCAATAGCTGTGTGAACCAAAAGCAAAACTGATTTTCCTGATAAAACCCTTGAGACAGGAGACGAAAGGATTTTGTAAAAGGACAAAGAACTTACTCTGTTGTTCCCCTTTGCAGGATGCAGCAAGGAGGAAAGAGGAAGAAAAAAAAAAGAAATATTAGATACATTTATTTTACACACACTCAGTCTAACTCGTACAGTTCTGGAAAGAGCTCAAACTAAATGAGGAACTGACTCAAAGAACATTCACTGAATCCTTTAGTTAGACAGCTTCCAGTGGAGCACAGGACATTCGCAAATGACTGAAAATGTTTGGCAAAGTTGTAAATTCACGCTGTTTTTCAAAATTTCTTCTCTACACAAACATTCTGATTCCACTTTTGCTTCCTCCAGTGTAAATCAAGAGCAGCTCCTGGGAAGTTGGTGGACACTAATACAAGGGAGAAGAAAACGAGGCCTGAAATGATGTAGGGATGGGACCGAAGCCAGAGGGATTTTCGTGCATTGGTAATTCTGAACTTACAGTATGCAAAGCAACCCGCTAACCGTGTCTACTTACCCTTCCACGACAGCCACTCCCTACAACGTGAACAGAAAGTTTCACGATCCAATGCTTTTTAAAAAGCAAATATTGAATTTTTAGATTAGTAATAAGAATAAGGAGGAGATGGCACTAGGGGAGAGGGGGAAAGGAATGGACGGTGCTAGCAAGGTAAAGTGTACAGAGCAAGTTACAACAAACATCTGTGCTATTTATTTTTTTTTTTAATTGTGAGTTTTGCCATGAGCTGGCATGAACAGTGTATATTATACAGTGGGAAGTCAGCCAGCATAAACACCAGCCTACGGTTGAGAAATGCAGTCTGGAAAGGCTGGTCACAAAGTTGTAGTCATTTTTGAAAAAAGGAGGGGTTTGGATGCATCGGTCTAGAAACGCAGCAGTAAAGTCAGCTGGTAAATGGATATCCCGTTTCAAAGTGAATTGGCCACAGTGTGATTTATATCAAGCAAGCTGACTTGCATATGGGTTGGAAAAAAAGTAAAAACACTGATTCATTGCTATCTGGGTGGCTGTCAGAGCCCACATCCCGACAAAAGCAAATCTCCTGGGGGACAGAGGTGACTTGTCAAACTGCAAAAGAATTCGGGGGCTCATAGAACAACACTGAGGGGGGTTTAAAGACAGTGAACAAGAGAGTGAAGACATGGAGGTGAGTGTACATCCCCATGTGCAGGCCAGCGAAGGCAGGCAAAAATGAAGAGAGAACATGGAGGAATGGGGTGGTATCCGGCCTTTAATTTTTAATCTGTTAATGAGATTTGCTTATGCAAAAAGAAAAATTAAGTATCAACAACTTCAGACTTTGCTTACAGGATGAAATTAGTAATAGAGACTTCATATCAGTGCCAGTAAGTATGGAGCCACATTGCCACTGTAATCACACAATTTTGAGTAGCACTACTAAAAAAAACCAACAGAAAACCTAATATTCTTAGTTGAGAGATTTGCCCCTGGTGAGAATTCAGAACAAATCTCTTTAATTCAGTGACAAATTCCTGTTTTTCCTGTCACTGAAGAAGGAACCCAGCTAGGGGCAACTGCGTTGGGTTTTGTATCAGCGTCCTCAGAGGCGAGCAGAACCATTAATGAAAGCACACAGCTTGGCTTTCCGATTCCAGGCTGCGCACGCTGCTCTGGCAGTTACAGAAAGCAGGGAAGCCTCACAGCTGCAGCACCCCAGGTTTACAGCACCATTCATCTATTTTTCATTTCTGAGCAACAATTTTTCTGCTTCTGGTGCCAAAGCCTTGGATACTCACAGATACCAGCTGTGGCTCGTGCATGAAAAAGAGCGAGAAGGTCAGACTGGGAAGGGGCTGATGGCAGCTCTTTGCCTTTTTAACTTGGGAACTGCAAAGCTGTGGGGAAGCACTGAAGCAAACGCAAGTTGCTGCCATTTCCTGGCAGTCTCTTTTACATAAAGACACAGCCTCTAAATCTTCCAAAGAGAATAAAAGACGGGGGTTGGCGTGTCTCTTAAACTATTTTATATTATCAGAGGAAGGTGTGAAACTGAGGAGCATGCACAGGATTTTAATGAAACACTGCTGATTTCTATTTAGGTTCTACTGGGGCTTCAAAGATGGGCCTTGGAGCTTTTGCTTTGCAAAATTCAAAACTTGAAAAGCAGACTTGCAGTCCACATTTGGACCTCTAGTCCTGTAGGAACAAAGTGATTCACAAGACTAAAGTAGCATCAAGCATCTTTCCTGAACAGCTTGATGGACCACTGGCTGAATTTCAAGCTACAGGGGTTTGGAACAATAATATTTACTCTTTTTGTAATGTAAAGATAATTCCAGCTCAAAGGAGAAGTGAATTTTGACTCCCTTCTACTTTTATCTTTCAAGGAAGGCTCTCATCTTGTGTCTAAGACTCCTTTGACAGACTAACTTTAAACAAGAAAAAAAAAGAATTCTTTATAAATATATTTTGGATACAAAACATTTTTTTGAGGGGGGAGAGACGGGGAGACAGAGGAGAAGTTTACAAATTCAACTAGTTTGTCTTATTTAAAGATACAGTAGCAGATACATGAATATGATAAACATGTTAAAGAATGCAAGATTAAACCAGGGGCAGCAACATGCTGTTTTGATGTCATTATTAAAACTTGAACAAGAAAACAAAACAAGACACTATTTTGATCCTAGTAATTAATGAGGCAACCTCTTGAAACTAATGATTGTAAAATGACTTCTGGTGGTCTTAAGTAAGAACTGATCTGCTGGGACAAGCAACATACGGAAGGGTCATAAAAAAATTTTTTTTTTAAAAAAATTGTAAAGTCTCAGATACCTGATAGGTCTCCTGCTAAATTAATATTTGACTTATTTTAAAAAATCATTACCATAATCACTTTTTATTCCCACAATAACTGGAGAATCCAGAAGTTGAAGGATTCTCTGATTTATCTTTGATGGTAGCCTTGAAACCTGGTATGAAGAGAGGAAGCTGGAGGGTTGTCTGTGTGCATAAATAGCAGCCAGAGGAGATGCAGACAGAATTATGGAAGTGATGGAGGTATCATACATGTAAGGGAAATATGAGGAAGAGAAAGATGAAGAAGACAGAAGATAGCACAAGACCCTTGTACTGGTTTTGGCTAGGATAGAGTTGACTTTCTTCATAGTAGCTCATGTGAGGCTGTGTTTGTATTTGTGCTGAGAAGGCGGCTGTTAACATACTGATGGTTACAGCTGCTGCCAGGATAGTCAAGGACTTTTCAGCTTCTCTGCTGTGCCCGTGTCTGCAGGGGCAGGAGAGGCTGGGAGGGAGCACAGCCCCAATGACTAGCCCAGGATTCGACCTTAGGTTTAGGAATGAGACCCAAATTGGCCAACAGACTATTCCATATCATGCACGTCTTGCCCAGTAGAGATGACAGTCCATCCAGAAGACCTCCCCCCACCCATTCTGGGTCACCCCTCTCTGGGGTCACCTCGCTCTCTGGGATGCTTGGGCTCTTATCTCTGTATTGGAGTTTTGGGACTCTCCCTGCTCTGAGATCATCATCCGGGAACAGGCTGACTGTGTATCATTTGTTTGTATATTTGTCTATATTACTATTATTATTACTATTATCATAATTATTTTCAGTTTTGTTGTAGTTTAGTTGTTAAACTGTTCTTATCTCAACCCATGAGTCTCTTCCCTTTACCTCTTTAGTTCTCTCTCCCCCATCCCTGGGAGGGGGGAGGGTGAGCGAATGTCTGTGTAGTATTTATTTGCTGCCAGTCAGGTGGGTCAAAACCACAACCCTGGACTCAAGTGACATGGCCTCCCCATGGAAAACAAGCAGGAAGAACAAATTGCACCAAAATCTGTAAGGAATCTAGGAAACCAGCAGACTTACTGAAGAAAAGGTGAACCACGCATTAGAGAAACTTTCAAAAGCTGAAATGACAATTATTTTTGCTAAAGGTAGCCTTCTCTCTGGATACATCTCCTCAAACCTTCACTCAACATTAAATATCAAAATAACAAAGTCCAAAAGTATGAATCGGTAGTTGGGCATATCCCGTTTCCCAACCTTCTGTCTTTTCTGTTAAATTACTAGAGGCCTTTTTACTGTGTCAAGTTGCTTCACATGATGATTAGCTGAGTAAAATTGCCTTTGGAAAGGTTTAGTGTGTGTTTCACACACAAAAAACATGCAGTGAATCAGTAAAATAAATATGCATGATTGCCTGGAATGCTTCTGCCAGTTCTGTAATACAGAGCTGGAGGGAATAAACTCTTCAAAGCACATCTTACCTTGGAAGACATTAATAGAAACAATGAAGCTCAGTAAACCCCAAAATGCTCAATGCTTTTACTACACAGATCCAGTGAAACACATTTTGGAAGATTTAGTTTCTGGTTTTTTGGTTTTTTGGGTTTTTTTTTCAAATGTTGCAGTTTGATGCACAATTGATGAATAATTCAAAATTCTTGATGAATAATTCAAAATTGCCATAGAGAAGTGCAATGAAGAGCCTGCCATTTCTTGAGATATCTGCAGACATCATGCTTTCCCAGATGATACAATTGTTTTTTTCTGACTCAAACAGAGCAGCTACTGTAAAACTAGTGAGCTGTTTAACTTACTGAGGATTTATCAGGATAGACTCCAGCTCGTAGCAGAGATGCCTTCCAGCTATCCACCTCCTCTTGGGAGTCACAGGCTAGCTCAAGGAAACGGTAATCCTTGTAAACATTCCTAGAACAAAGAGTACCACATTGTAAAACTAGCATTTTACTACTCTGTATCATGCACACAGCATTTTAAATTAAAAATCCTTTGGGATCAGAAATTACTTGGTAATTGTTTTGGACAACAGAGTTCATGGGACAGGTGCTTGTTTAATAATGACGTGGAGTACTTAAAAATATTTTAGAACGTTATAGCACAGCTCTGGAAATAATAATAATCTGAAAGCACCGTGAAACTACTTGAAATCAATTTTCCAGCTTTGGCCAAAATGGGGCACTTTCAGGAAAAGAGGCTGTTTTGATGCAGAGGACAAACACATAAGACATGCCAACAAAATCGCATGTCTTGTGACTGATTGCTGCTGTAACTAATAAATATCAAAATAATTAACAATGCAACTTTTTCCCATGTTAAGTCCTTTTTAGCTTTTAGACATCATTAATAAAAGGGGAAAGAAAACAATGATAATCAGATACTTTAAAGGAACAAAACAAACTTCTGACGTCTTCGGTCACAGTAAGAAAATTGGGACACATGTAAATAACATCTCTTGCAGATAATTCATATAATCAGATAAATATAGGGAATCACTTAATGGAAGAAAAGAGAGGAGGAAAAATACAGAAAAAGTAGGAAGGTGGTACTTGTAAATTCTCCATTAAACAGAGCAGATTTTCCCCTTACGGTTTAGCCATTAGTTTCCAAATTCAAATTCTATATACAGACCAGATCGCTGTAAATTTGTCAGCCAAGAGTCTTTTTAGGAAAGGCCACAAGCTTAGCTGACAAAGGTTAGGAAACCACATTTTGCTTGATCCTAACAGCCGCACAAGAATCAATCTTCCATCGCAACCAGACTGTTTTCTTTCCTTAGCAAGCAATGGAGAAGGGGGAGCGGGGGCAGAGGGGGAGGCTGATGGAGATTACTTCACTTTCAAAGACAGACACGACTGTGTTCTTTGGTTTCATTATGCAACTACAGAGGTCATTTCTACCCCATATTTTGAGAAAATCAATTGGAATACACTACAGAATCAGGAAATGAAGCTATTATCACTGCCTAGACCAATATCTTTAGCATTCAGGGACTGGTGGGATTTCACCGTCACACTGCTGGAATACAACGACTTGATGTAATTCCCACTCACAGAAGCAGTTCTCCCTTACCAACGATGTCACCAGACAGCTCCTGCCCCTGCTTTTTGGGGCAGTCTCAGGAAATGGATGGGTAGAAAACCGGTAATTGAACAGTAGGTGTTCATGCCTGAGCATGAAGGAGCCATCACAGTCATTAGATTATCAGCTGTGAAACCACAGTATGGCAACCAGAGTATACTTACCTCTGAACAGAGTAAAACCAGGTATTTTTAGCAT
This sequence comes from Pterocles gutturalis, assembly GCF_000699245.1. NCBI lineage: Eukaryota > Metazoa > Chordata > Aves > Pterocliformes > Pteroclidae > Pterocles > Pterocles gutturalis. The sequence goes on from NW_010118161.1 coordinate 27,680, forward strand.
ATTGATGGATGGCATTCAAAACTGCAAAGAATAAAGGACATCCTCAGATTTCCTTACGTCAGGGACATCCTCACCAATTTTAATGGCTACGTCTGAGTAGCCGAGCAGTCGTGCTCAGTTCCGGGCTTGCACTACGCCTCGAGCATCCGGATCGGAGATGCCACAAAGGGGACAAAGAGACACTAAAGGCTCAAAGAGACACCAAAGGGGCAGATCCCATAGTTTAGGCAAAGCCATTGACAGTATGAATAACTGAAAGTTCTACGGATTTTGTTACTGACTAGAAATCTAAAATGAAACCTGTTCCTTCCCTGATTCCAAATGTACTAACCCTGTCTCAAGGCAAACAGCAGCCTGGGTGACCTCCTCAGGTGCTGGTATCTTAAACTGATGGCAAACTACATGAATTGTATTCAGTTTGCAATATTGCGGAACTCTGAGTCAACACCTACTGCACAAAACAAAGAGTAATAAAAATAAAAAAAAAGAAGCAAAATGAAATCGCCAGAGAAAAATTGCTTTAATTTGTTGTTAGGAGAAACTTTTACTGAGATAAATATTTTTGGCTAAGTAAACTAAGCAGCTATAACTTTGAAGAAATAGGAAGGTGAAATAGTAAAAGGGTACTCTCAGAAAAGATGAGTAAAAATAACAATAGAGCAAATAAAAGGTTGTAAAACATGGTGATAGGGAAGTTCCAAAAATACTGATCTGCGAGAGCAAGACAACATGACACCAGCTTGTGAAAACATTTTTTCAGAACTGTCATGTTACATATTAAAACTTTTTGGCATTTTGTGACTTCCTACATCAAGCTTAGCTGTCCAAGAAGGGATTCTAGCCAACCACGCTGAACACATGGGAGCGGGCAGTCCTGCACACCTGCCTCTGTATCAAGGCTTTTCATAGGTCTGGGGACACCTTACGGCCAAGCAGCAGATGTCCCCAACTCTCCAAGGCCCCTCTCCCTGGAGTCTCTGAGAGCTCCACCATTTCAGTGTGGCTAACCTCACCCCACCACCAGCACCAAAGATGCAAGTTCAGCATAAGTGAGGAACTGAAGGATGTACGCACTGAGCCAGAACTCACGGGAAGCTTAGAGCAGGGCAGGTAAACGGACGCTTACCTCCCAAATCCGCTTCCTGACTACTAGACTTCCTTTGCCTTTCTTCCTTCCAGAAAGGCTGACAGGAACAGGAACTTTTCAAAGGAAAAAAAAGCCAAAGTAACTTCTGAAAAGAGTGTGTCCTTCTTTCTGTTACTAGTGGAATCTTACAAAAACACATTAACATGTTTTACTCATTAGGAGTCCACTGGAGTCTCATGGAAAGCTGTAAAAACGTTCTTGAAAACAATTCAGATATTTCATGTTTTTTTCTCCCTTCTACTTTTTAAAATTGCTGAAGATACCAGCATGGAAACAGTTACTACTCAATCCTCACCTATTTACTCCGTATGGAATAGAGTGAGGTCCTGTCCTCACTGTCATCTCTATAGCAGCTAAATGGGATGGTATACAATAAGGAGAATGATTTAATAAAATATACCAAGAAGCAAAAAGATAAACTTTCAACAACACAAATCTTGTTGATATTGAGGCATCTTTAAACCTAAGGGACTGTAGAAACAAAACAGATAAAATAAATGGGAACATGCCTAGAAGTACAATTTGTGTGCAGCATTTCCCTTGAATATTTAACATTGTTTAAATGTGAACATATGAACGGGGAAGCTGTGTGCAAAGCTATACCCCATCTACTGATGCTGCTTCCTCCCGTAGAGTCTCATCATTGTAATTTAACATCCTGCATAGTACATGAAAATATATCTATGGTAGCATTACTGGAAATTAACATACTGCTACTTTTTTCCAGAGTGAAAAATAAAAAAGGTTACCATTTGTTATCTGCAAATTTTACTATACTCTAGATAAATAAACCTCAAGAACTGCATTCCAGAAAAAAAACCACAACATAATCACTTTTGGAGATGAAGAGACAATTGGACTAAAAGCATCATTTCCGATTCCGGAATGGTTCCCACTCAGGACATACCATCTCCAGGCCAGGCCCATTACTTGCAAATCCAACAGACACCCAGCTGTAACTCTGCTTACCCTGCAACTTCTTCACTTTATTATTACCTCTGTTTCCAGCATACTGGATTCCTTTCCCCCATGTACTTCAGGGCCCAAAGTGAACTTTCTAATGCAGAAATGACCTTCACATTGTCCATAGGTATTTCTTTAACCCCTCCCATCAGAGTAGAATCCAAACACGAAAATGCAGGGATGGAGTAAGCTATTTGGAAGTGTACAAGAAGAAAGGAAGAAGTGCCCAATAAGTTTGAGCCCAGCTGCAAGTTACGGAGACTCCCATCCCACTAGTCCTGAAGCCTGGGCTGCCACCATTGCATACAGGTTTGACTGCCTATAAAACAGCAGAACAATACCATCCAGGAGCAACAGGTGAACACCACACAACTGAAAATCACAAAAAAAGAATGTTTTAGTTGCCTGCTACAGTGGAGGCAATACCAGTAGGTTTCTCTCTACAGTGGTTGCCCATCAAAACTGCTTCCTATCTGAGCAAACCGAGCTGCTGGACCTCAGGATGTATAGAATATCTTGCCATTTCTTAATACTAAGATAAGGTTAAATATTTATCGCCAACAAACCAGGAAAGATTTTAAGGGCAACCACTGCAGACACAGACACATTACAAACCCAGTTAATAAGTGTGCGTATATATTAATGCATATCCACATATTAACCATATGCACAGAAAGCTTTTAGATTGAGTTGGGTCTGGAACATCTTGATAGACAAAGATATACTGTGTATGCATGTAAGTTTTTTACATGAATACAAAATACAAACCAAGACTAAATGAAGATGATTTTTTTTCTTGACAATATGGGAGGAGACAGAACAGCAATTACAGAAGAAGAATCTTAGTGAAATTTTTAGAATTGTGCCTATAAGCCACTTTAATCCTCCAAAGAACACAAAACCACATTTATCTCAGCAGTCACACTGAAACAAGCAAAGCTACTCACAGACTGCAAGATAAAAGAATATCTTCTTTTACAGGGATTTCAAGCAACTGTGCCTATCATCTCAGATGATTTTTTTTGGTAAACATCTGGTCTTTTTATTAGGATGCCAGCAGAATTAAAATGACCATTAGAAATCCAGAAGCAAATGCAAATCAGCCCAACCTTATTCCACGAAAAACACCAAGGATTCAATTCTTAGCTATTTCTTATTTGATTGATCTTGAAATCATACAGAATATGGGTTCATAAATAGTCACCTGAAATGAAAAAGGAAGAAAACAACAGAATCCAGATACTCCAAATATACTTCCACAATCGGGAAAGATCATCTTGAGTGAAACTCTCCTGTATGTTCTCTACTTATTCAATCTGCAGCTCCACTGTATACACTTTGCTTATCCAAACTTTTTTAGACACCTGTAATTCCACATAGATGCACTATTTTCCATATAAGAAAGCTCTACTAGAAGCTCTGCAAATCATATATTTTAAAGAAAGAAAAAATTACCATCTGCTTTGAGTTAACAGCAATGAATAACATTTTCTATCAAGGTGTGCCATTTCAGATCACTCCAATGTAAATGCAAATTAAAATTAATTACACGTCTCTGAAGATTTTTTTCTTAATATCCAGAAAAGCCAAAGAGGCAATCTCTGAGACAATGTAATGAAATAATAGCACTCAAGGATTTTGCCACCTCACTCATCTAAGTCGTATCCCAGAAGTAGAAGGATCTTTTCAAGTTCACACACACAAATACACACACAAACCCACACAAGTGTAAGGTGAAAATGAACCCAAGATATGCTGATTGGTATATAGCCAAGCCTGGACAATGAGGTGTCTAGAGTTCTATATGTAATCCAGAACAGAAACGCTGCCAACACTAACATCGCATAGGCCAAAATATGCAGTAGGAACAGCAACTGGCACTAAAATATTCCATAACTCCCTGGAGAAGAAGGTTTGATCCTTTTCGTGGTGAGGGATGGAAGCCTGTTTTGGAACCTGCCTTGAGGCCACACAGAGGCAAAAGCTGCTCACAGCTGTCAGTCCCTGCTCATGCGCAGAGCAAGGACGTCTCCCGCTCCAGTCCTGTGCTCCTCTGAATGGGGCTGGGGGACCCAGAGCATGCTGGGTCACACCAAGCAGCAAGGTGAAGCTGTCCTGCTGGCTGAGTCGAGTTTACCCGCCACGACTTACCCCATGCTTACAACGCCTGTGTCTCTGGTACCAGTCACTAATGTTTGACATCCCACACAATCACTTGGGGAACTTTCTTCAAGTACAGTGTAAATATAATATTGAAGGTATAGGTTTGGCACTACTGTTTCTTTTCCCTGAAAACCCCTTTTTGCTCTGTAATACCAATTTTAAACCTCAGTATCTGCACAACCTATCCACCATAAATGTTTTATTTATCATACAAATAATTCTTTGTCAATTCCTTTGTCAATAATGATAAAAAGGAAATATTCCAGAAAAAAACAACCTTTCCTTCCCCCCCTTCCCCTCCCCCCCAAATGGAGTGGACTTAGGGGATAAAGTCTAGTTATTCCTTGGGTTTGTATATTTTTCCTATTCTTTCATACTGTACTCACCAGCATCTAAGAAGTTTGTTTACAAATGTTAGCAGCTTTTTTTCTGGATTAAATTTGTGGGGGTTTTTAATTAAATAGATTCTCATTCTTTCATTTCCAACAGAGAGGGCTCTGAATAGTTTACAGTCTAGCTCTTCCTGGGGCTTAGCTTTCTGAGTAATTCAGAAACAGTAACTAAACATACATCTCATCTTAGGCTTTCTCCTTTAGTCTGGCTTCCATCCAACACCTCCTCTGACCCGGTCTCCTTTCACTAGTTCCCTTTATTTTGGCTCTTGCCCAATTTCCCTTATATATGGATAGCAGTTAACCAGTTGCTGGCCATAAGAAGAAATTCAATATTAAAGCTTTAGTGCCTTCTGAGTCCCAGAGAAGACTTGTGCTCCACGCCCTTACTCGATAAGGGACTCTACACCAGGTAACTCTTCCTTGTTGTATGGTTGCTATTCCCAGTATTGGTAGAAGAAAATTTACCAACTCAGCGAACACTTCAGCCTACTACCATTTTATAACCCCAAAAATCTTTACCTAGTAGAATCTCTTGTCCCACAAAAGAGAAATAATTCATCTCTCCAGACTTGGAGAAGAGGTGGAGAAGAAGCTGCCTCTCTCCTTGTAGCAAAAGCAGAGCATTTTCACTCATCATCCCTCCTTTACTTAGAAGTAGTATTTAGAAGGAGCTGTAATACAGTAATAGAATTTACTGACCAACAAATCAGGAAAAAAGTGCAACTACTCTACTGCAAAGGCAAAGGACTACTTTAGAATGACACAGAACCTAGTAAAATAGTTCCATGTGGATCCTGTAGTCAACCGGGAAAGATGATTAGGAACAATGACTGCTTGCCCTTCTTAATTGGGGAGCAATGGGACCATTACACAGGTCCTAAAGGGAGGAAAAGCAAAACTCACTCCCCCATTAATTAAGAAATATTGTATCTATTTCACAACAAGAGTTTTCGTGCCCCCCCCCCCGCTTTTTTTACATATTAATTGCAAAGTAACAGGAAAGAATTTAATTACTTCACAATGCAGCCTTTTCATAAACATACAATTATGTTCATTTCATGAGAATTTATCTTCACTGTGAAATCAATCGTCACAGTCTCCGCTTACTATACATTACCAAGTCACATTTGATTCCTGTCAGAGAACTGTTGACTTCTGCAGTAAATCAAAATGACAGATACTGTTCTTTTCCTTCTGCATCTACCCCTAAGCCTCAGCTAACTCAAGATGGTTTTTCCTTCTATGCAGTGAAATGAGCATTTTCCTGGTAACTATATTTCAGAACTGGAAAGGTTTTCATAAATGGAAAAAATGCAGTGCCTAATCCAGGAAACTATTGAAATGTACAGTATCAGAAACATATGGCTGGAGCAAATACCTAAGCAGTGAGGGGCTAGGAATGAAAAAGAGAACAAGCTTATTAAAATTTTTCTCCTAAAGGGATTTTGCTTGAAAATTAAAATACCTCAATTGAACATTAAGAAAGTTTGCAGAGTTGATTAAAAAAAAATGCTGCAGATTATGGGAAAAAAAAAAAAAGATACAGAATAATCTCCATGCTATAATGGAAGCTGGAACAGATGATATTTGCCTTTGTTCTTTAATGATCTACATCTTAAAGAGCAAAATGGTTCCATAACCAGAACCCTGAGTGGGCAAACTCAGAACGAAAAAGCTGATTTCTTTCTCAATTGCTAAGGCTTTTTTAATTTAAACAAACAAACACCATCCCCTGCCATCCACCAAAAAAAGCCAAGCAGAAACTAAAAGTTAATTTTTACATGAATTTTGAAAGGCAAGCCACACTCATACACACCCACAAACCAGAAATCAATGGATTAGCATAAAGTAAACAACAACAAGACTCCTTATTTCAACACATCTTTATGGATTCCCTGTTTCAGCTTCCCTAAAAATCTGGAACAGGGAACAGAGTCCCCAGATCACTTTACTCAAGCCCCAGTAGCCCTGCTTCTGCTGACTGATCTATGAATTTAGGAGACAGTGAAAAGTGATACAAAACTTGTTTTGACCGATTTGTGCCAGCAGGCAGATTTTTAGAAATATCAAAAAAATCATCTGTTTTATAGTAACAGAGGAATTGTCATCGGAATTAAAATTCAATAAATATTTATTCAAGAACAAGTTCTGCCTCCTTTTAAGCTGAAAGGCTGTCTTCATAAACAGCCTCTCCCAAGACGGAGTTATTTTGCTGTCTTATCGCTGGGCTGTCATGTCTTGACATGCCCATATAGACATAAGGATGTTTTTAGAGCAGCCTGCAGATGCTGCCATGTCTACTCACAGCCCAAACGGGCAGGGTTATTACAGACATGGCAAACATTTTAGACATCTGATTTTGAAATCCTTGCTGCCCAGCGTGTGTGATTCAGTGAAAACGTGAATGTGCGGCTATATAACACACAAAGAAATCCCAATCTTGCCAATGGCAATGCATGCTTCTCTTGGATTTTCACAGCAGTTCAGTGATTAATGTTTAAGATGATGAAAATATTCAAAGCTATTAGGCAAAACAAAGGAGAAACAATGAGCTAAAATTAACTGATTTCTCATGGAAGGAACTCATTATGTACAGCTGATACCAAGCCACCAGGACAAAGTTCTCTTTCTTGACTGATGTACGTGCAACACTGGGATGATTCACACGTATTCAGAGCAGAATAATCAGAATTACATTAATTTCCAGTATCTGAAGATCATTTAAGTTTTTTAAAACATGAAAAGTTTGTCAAAGCTTTTTTCACTGCTCCAGAAATGCAAGTGGGCAAGTGTTTGAAATCTTATTCCCAGCAAGTATGCGCACAACATACTTTCAAAGGGCATCTCCTGGCAGACAATGTCCACATGTAGGCTAGCTGAGATGTCAGCAGATGTAGGCAAAGCCTTCATGGGGTAGTTCAGAGCGAGACTCACATTGCATCCTCATGTTTCTGGGGCCAGCAGAAACTTGACAGCCCAGAAATCCTGTGCTTTGCTTTTACTTTGCAGGAGGGAGGGGCATTCCTTGCTTCTGAAAGGACTATTTCTGGCCAGTTCAGGAGCAACAACAGCTGGCTCTGCAGGGAGCCACATCCAGCCCTCATCATATTGAACAACATCTGAACGGATTGCCAAGCCTTGGCGATGCAACAGGGGGAGTCAGTGTGAAAGGGGACTTTGCAGAAGAGAAGAGGAAAACATGGGCCTCTATCCATGCTACCACTACAATTAATTATACTTATCTTCCTGAAAAATAACTTACAGAAATTGCACCTTATCTGCTGAAATGCAATCCTACTGAGACAGCTGCAAATGCAACTCTCCTCTTCAGAAAAAACAAAACAAAACACCAAAAAAACCCACCTACAGGCCACTTGTATGTCTTTACATGTTGTCATGCTTCCTTGACTTATCTGTGCACAGTTACCTGAACTGGCTGTACATCAGGAGTAGGCTCCCATAGAGTACCCACACCACTTAAATCAGAGGATGGAGACTGAAAGGAAAGGTATGAGGCAAACACTGCAAAGCAAAGATTCTAATTAATTAGGGAAGCAGAGAAATCTCATTTGTTCTCCATTCAGCAGTATTTAAACCCAAACAAGGGAATGACTCCCAAGATTACAGACAGGCAAGATTTTCCACTGGGGAAAGTGAAAAGCAATGACACTTTTGTGATTTACACCAGTTGAATCTGGTCACAAGGTACAGAAGTCATGAATGTTTTGGTAAGCCTAGGTGATTGCCAAACAAAACACAAATAGGATCAGGAGACGATTATTCAGCCACACAGAAGAACTAGATGAGTAATCACAGAGCTGTTTCACCCCACGAGTGGCTAGGAGGACACTAACCTTTCATCCCATGCTTATGCAACAGCAGAGAAGCAGATAAATCAAGAGTATCAAGATCTTTGTTCACTAAACATAGTGGAAATACCAGAGCTGCATTCCCAGTTATTACAATGCTCAGCTAGATACAGTTTTACAGAAATATCTGCAGAAGAGCGTATTTTCTTACCTCTGCTCCGTGTTAAACAATGCAAAGATATGTTTGCTGGACATGAAGCCCTTTTCAACATCTCGCACTTTCAAGTTGTCCAAAGGAAGCATATACTTCTTTTCTTTTTCCTAAAAAAACCCAAAACAAACAAAACAGATTAAAACAACACTAGGTGAGAAATCTCAAAGAAGCCTGATCTCAGCAAGCTCTGGTTAGTTGGTAATGCCTCCAGTACATTTATTATTGTAAGGCAAAACGGAAATGTCTGCATACCTGCAACAGAAATGAAACCTCAATTCTACTGCTGTTTTTCACGGACCCTTTTAAAACATTTTCTAATTAAAAAAAAAATTCCATCTCAAACACATAAGCATCTACATTTATTATTCTTCATTCCTCTGAATTGTAAAAAGGGTCAGACTTAACTAAAATGAAAGTATCTAACCAATGCAGAACTCTTCTACCATGTCTGCATAGCAACTGGAGTAACTTGTGATGCAAATTCATCTCTAGAATTACTATTACTAATTATTTATAGAGGTGGTATTTGACCATCCCAGGATAAATTTTCATTCCTCCAGTGGAAAATATAAAAATCATAAAAATCAATCAAAATCATACCATCATCAAGGTTTTATAGATAACATATACAAACAAAACCAGACTCTAATCTAAGCAGCTCGTTTCTCCAAACAGCAGGAAAAAAAGCTCTTGCCATAGCCAAATCCTTTTGCATTTTCACCACAACTCTCACTTATGGAACATTCTCATTTACAGCACAATCACTACAATTTCACCTTTTCTAGGTTTCTTGCTTCCTGTCACTCCAAATTAAGGACTAGTAACACTCTTAAGCTACTTTACAATGTCAGAACAAAAAAGCCCTAAGATGATTATCTGTTCCCATTGTGGTTACTCAGCGACCATACACAAGTTCAATAAACCACCAAAGTCGGAAAGCTCAGGATTCCTTCACAGTCCCTTATCTGCCAACATGAAACAAGACTGACTAGTCTCTGTCTAGCCATCATCAGAACTAGCTGTAATGTCTGTCACCCATTGCACTTGCTGGAAAACTGTGAACTGGGACATGATGTACAGTGGTTGGCTCAAGTAAGAAACACGCATGTGATAATAGTTCATTTTATGCCATAAAACAGGGCAAAAGGGACAAACCAAGCCAGGACTAATTTTTCTCAATACATATTTCCCAGAAGAAATACACACAAGTAACTTCCATGGTGCAAAACTGGAAGAAGTCCTGGCTAGACTGAGATATGTGTGCTGGGAGGGCAGAGCAATTCAACTGGGCTAAGCTTCAGCAGACTGCAAAACGGAACTGGATGAGAACGTACCTAAGAGCGAAACTACAAAAATACAGTGACGTGTCCAACAATGGCTCACTTTCCTAGACAGCTTCATAACAGGCCTCAGTAGAGGAAAAACCATATTTCAAAGGCCCTTCTGGAAAAGCATGGTTTCTGCTGTCTTCTTTTGTTGAATACAAAAGTTATCAAATCCAGTGTGGGAGTATTACGTAAAAAGTATCTGATGGATTTTCAAACTGCCTCTAGCTTAGAAATTATTACCCACAAAAGATCATATATCATAGAATAATAGAATGGTTTGGGTTGGAAAGGACCTTAAAGATCATCGAGTTCCACCCCCTGCCATGGGCAGGGACACCTCCCACTAGCCCAGGTTGCTCAAAGCCTCATCCAGCCTGGCCTTGAACCCCTCCAGGGGCATCCACAGCTTCTCTGAGCTGTTTATCACTGTTCATATCTATATTCTGCTTCCAGGGAATATATACTCTCTGAACCTTTGGAGTTCTCCCTGAAGGGAGAGTATACTGTACTACCACTAAGATAAATAAAAATAAGCAAAGTAAATTCATAATTTACCAATAAAAAAGTAAATAAATAAGAGTAAATGAAACTAAATAAGGAACTTATAGGTCAGATATTTATGTATAAAAATTAGAAGCACACTATTTATATGATCTGTTTTGGTACTACAAACTTACGTCTCCTAAATATGGAGTCTCCTTCTCTGGAGACATTCAGAGCCCGCCTGGATGCGTTCCTGTGTGATCTGATCTAGGTGTTCCTGCTCTGGCAAGGGGATTGGACAAGATGATCTTTTGAGGTCCCTTCAAATCTCTTAACATTTTGTGATTCTGTGAAATAGTTCTGGTTACATTTAAAAGGTGCGTGTTAGCTTTGCTGTCACGACAAAGTGACACGCACTTGAAAAATATCCTAGCATATAAATTCAGTAGAACACATATTAAACTCTGTATTAAAAGCAAATAATTTTTTCAGTTGAAAGCTGGACTGCATAGTAATGTAATACTTTATTTTCTACTTCAAACATTTAAAAGAGGTTATATAAAAATATATTTTGGGCAGAAATAACAATGCTATTTATTCCATCATAACTAAGGAAAAAAGTAGATAAGCTCAATTTTTATTCTTTAAAATTTCTCTTTCACTATTACAGAATACACTTATAATGATTTACTATTCAATTACCAGAAATTTAGGAAGTTTCTGATGAAGTGTTTGTTCTGACAGACACTATTTACTGATAAACCAAGCAACCAGAGATGAGTAAAAATAGAAACCGATGAAAAAACTATACCAAGAATCTGATTGTCTAAACGAAAAATCCACAAGCAGGAAAGTTCTAGAAATGTTTGATGCCAAACTGACAAAGTGTTTCTTCTGTAGCCACCAGGAAAAAGGAAATGCCTCCTGAAGGCTCAGAAGTGGTTGGTATTTATTTACATGGCCTCGTACCCACATGCTGAGACAGAGCAGTTTCCAAGAAAAGGAAATGATAGGGTGCCTATGCCTGAAGCAAACACAGACAGCATGTCACACATGGGACATCAGACCTAAGTACTGTTAATTCCAGGAGAAAGGTATTATTACAACATTAAAGCATGACAGCAAAGCCCATAGGAACTTTTTTTTTTTTTTTTTTAAAGGAAGAGGCTGTGCTCTTCTCTAAAGTAACACGTGATAGGACAAGAGGAAATGGCCTCAAGTTGCGCCAGGGCAGGTTTAGGCTAGATATTAGAAAAATTTTCTTCACTGAAAGAGTGATCAGGCATTGGAACAAGCTGCCCAGGGAAGTGGTGGAGTCACCATCCCTGGTGGTGTTCAAGAAACGTGTAGATGTGGTGCTTCGGGACATGGTTTAGTGGGTTAGGTGGTGTTGGGTTGACAGTTGAACTTGATGATCCTTGAGGACTTTTCCAACCTTCATAATTCTATGAAACAAGTATATATAAATGAAGCATGAGCTAATTCAACAGCAGCTGAGCCCAACATCATCTGAGCCTTAGCTCAATTGATATTATGGTATGGTGTGACTGTTCATCCAGCCCCTGCAGCAGCATGGAGCCAGGACAGGAGGCCAGGAGGACCTGAAGGGCCATTATCACCTCTTGCAGCCATTAGCTGTTGTCTGGTAGATTTCTCAGAATCCACTGTCTTACAGAAATGGTAAAGACCAAACCTCCAGGTTGGAAGGTATAAAACATGAGTTTACCCAAAAAAGCTTTTGAAGCAGATCCAACAGCAGCTGGAGCGCTGGGACACTCCCAGTGTGGTCCAGGGGACGCCCATGCCACGAGGGAGGAGGAGGGACGGGCACTCACCCTTGGCTGGGTGTCTTTTGCTCATCGGTGCATGATATTAAGAGTTACGGTTAGAAGTTATGAAAGCTTATGACTTGAATGGGTGAATAAGTGAATTCATGGGATAGACTAGTCTGAGCAGAAGGGGATTGAGCCCCTGTTTGTCACATTTATTTCTTACTGAGCTCATGAAATCAAGTTTCAGTCACAGAGTATGTTGTCCCATAAATGTGAGAGAACCTAAAGGACCCTGACATATGTCAGGGGAAAAAAAAAAAAAGCACCAGCCAGGACTATCTGTGCATGTTTCCCATCCTGAGAGGCTGGCAGCAGAAGAAACGGGGAATGTATGAAGCCTGGGAGGAATGGGGCTAGGCAGACTTCTGCGAGTGACGACATGCACATAACTGTGGGTCCAGTTTGTCCCCCTCAGCATTTGTTCTTTTTTATTTATAGAATTTTATTTTTATAATGGGCCAGAGAACTTAAACGTGACTTGAGGGGAAAAACCAGCACATGCTGATCTCATGTAGAGACTTTGCCTCTTTTTCCTATGCAGAGGAGCAGAAGGAAAAAGCGGGAGGTAGCATGGCCCATTCCTCCCTCTGTGACATGAAAAAAAAAATCCCCATAATGAACCTTAGAAAAATAAACCAACCTGCTAGGCTGGGGAGACCTTCCCACCCCTGAGACGATGTTTCACCACTCGTGGGCATAAGTAGCACTCACATCCTTAATGGACTAATTCTGTTCTCTGACAGGCAAGTAAAGCTGCCAGGAACTGACAGCATGATGTAAATATGCCATATTACAACTGCCCCTTCCTTCTGCAGTGTTTAAACGTACTAAAAATAAATATTGCCCAAGCCCCAAATGGCACAAGGGATGCCAAAAACACAACAGCAGCTCCCCTCCCCTCAGCGAGGTCTCGGCCAGCACTTCCAAGCTAATGAACTTCATTTACAGCCAGAGGCAGAAATCGTTCGCTGCTTTTGGAATGTCATAGGCTCCATCAGAACGGCACACGAAGAAACCCTGGACACTATATACAGGGAACAGAAATCCTTTGCTTCAAAGAAAAGAGATTGTTCAACAACTTCAGTTTCTTCCAGTTATCACAGGGGATTCTTATTTTTGTCACTTCACATGGCTACTGCACAACCGCACCATGCAGGACAAACTCAACTCCCCGTTTCATATCCTTAAGAACAGAAGCCAAATTCATGGAGTACAAGTCAAATATACGATGCTCTGACTCTGAAAGGCAGGTCTGAGCCTGAGCGGTGGCCTAATCGCACTCTCAGGCAGATGCCAGGGAATTCATCCGGCTCACCACTCTGCAATGCTTTTTACACCAGTTTCCAATCTGGGGGTCACAACACCAACCCAAACCTGTCTATGCCGATTGTGGGGACCACAAGTCCAAAAAAACCCACCAAGCTCCCAACTGGGAGTGCAGGCCACGCTGGGAAAGGTGCAACAACGGCTGGTTTACAGCAGGATTCACTCTGTGTATCATCTGTACTGAAAGCACAACTCTCAAGAGTAATCACTGCAGACCGATAGCAAATACAGGCATCCACGAAACGCCTCTGCCATTATCATTGGGCATTAATGAAGGAAAATAGAGAACTACTTTACAGCCATAAACAGAGGAAGGACAGCTTTGACTTAAAGCTTGGGAGCAGCAGATAGAAAGGCTGGCTTTCCTGCCTCTGAACCCAGCACTGTACTGCTCTTTATGTTTCCACATCGGTAACTCAGGCCTAATGCTTACCTGACCCTCAGGCATCACGCTAGACCTTGTTTCTGCAAGCAGCCAGTGATGGCAGGGTGTCATTAAGGTATCCTGAAATCAGGGTGCTAAAATGTGCACCAAAGCCAAGCAACTATCTGGCATAGCAGTTAAGCAGCAGAGGCAGAAAAATAATACCCAAATGAAGATGTTCCACAGGACTGGACTATTTCAGATGGCTGGATCACTACCCTCCTTTTACAGACAGGAACAGACAAGAAGCAGGGGCTTGTGAACTTGTTGAGCCAGAGGGATCTATATTAAAGATGACAAAATCTAAAAAAAAAAAAAAAAAAAAAAGGAAGTGTAAGGAAATGCTGGTGGTGGCCTGAAACTATGCCTGTTTACTCCTGAAAAGGAAAGGCTCAGACCTGTTTACACCAAGGAGCAGCTCTCACTGCTAGTGCAGAATAGCCTACTCTGTGGCATTTGATGAAAATGCAAACTAGTAAGATGCCTCACAGCAACTTTGATAGTATTTAACTCCATATCCAAGAGTTAACCATACTGTAAATATACCCAAGAGAATTTGACTGTTTCTATTTCTGTTTGTTTTTCTCTCTTCGTTTAGAAAGCCACACAGCACCTTCACAAGGGTCTCTGCTTTACCACACTTGACTTTAAAGCATACTCTGAAAAATGAAGCATACGATACTTTGATATTCCTGCAAACTTTTGAAGAAAAACAAGGCAAGCTATTTTATTACAGACAACTTTGCAATGTTGCCTCAACATGCTCCTGGGTACAGCTGTAGGAAACGTACCTCTAAACTGTCTATACCACGTAGAAGGAACTGCTTTAACAAAAAAACAATGCATACATAAACATTCTAGTATTTTTATGAAAAGCATAGCAGAAGAATACTTAATAAGCTGCAGATGACAAGACCATATTTCTTCCACCTATGCACCCCTCCCTCCAGTCTCCTACCATCAGCTCCTCCATGGCTGTTGAATAAAGTATTCCAGCCAAGCACTTTGCCAAGGGTTTCTGTTCTTCGACCACTGAAACCAGATTCAAATCAACATAAATTCTGATTCTGCAACAAAGCCAGCCACATGGGCATCAGGAAACACTCTCCTATGTACAAATAATTCCCTA
>NW_010118161.1:42923-70694 GCF_000699245.1 Pterocles gutturalis
TTTTCAGAAAAAATTTCAGGCAGAAAACGAAAAATAGTTTGATTCTCTCACTCCCTGAGACTCCTCCACAGGCAGATGCACTGCTCTGCTCTCACCATGTGCCAGGAGAGCTCTGTAGCTGAGCTGCACCACAACGGATGCACGTTACCTAGAAAGCAGCTTTATTACATGTCTCTGTATTGACAAGAATAATCCAGTTTGACACATTAGAGAACTTTCACACACAGGTATATATACAGTTAAATATCAACAAAGGCACCAACAAACCAACCATGCAACACAGAAGAGAAACAACTCCAGGAAAATGTTAGGGAATAAAATGAGAGCTCCAAATTGAAAATCTCAATACAAAAATGTGACAATGGCTTAGGGCAACAAGCCAAACTGGTAGAAAGGAGCACAGAGCACAAATACCAAATCTTATAGTCCCTCAGTGTTACAAGATTTTACCTCTGCCATGATGGAGATAATGAGTTCCTCCCACAATTCAAAGCTGAAAATGCCAAACCTGAAACTGCGGCTGAAAAAGGAAGATCTGATGATAGAATCAAGCTGCTTCAGGTTTGAGCTAATATATTTTTTAATTTTGCACTTGTAATACCTTTTCTAGGCAATTATGAGCAGTTTTGGCACTTCTGATTTTAAGGCAATCTTTCCTAAACCTTTCTTTACACATCTGCTTCTTTTTCCAATCTTTTGGTATCTTTTCTCACAACGTATTACTAAAAAGATTTAATAGGTGTGGTATATCTCTGGCGTTTCATCTGAATTCAACTATGGGATTAAACCTGATGCAAATGTTAAATCAGTCCTTGGTCTTGTCATTAATTTTACAGCATGTAATTAATTTCCCACTGTGTTTTTTCTCTCAAATCTATTTGAAATACTTTATCCTTTCAAGAAACGGTCACTGGTGTCTTTCTTGAAAGGAGTTTACTATTCTGCTACATTTCAAGACTTCACGGAAGGACACCAATATCGATCTTCCTACATCGCTGTTCTGCAGCACAACTGTCCAACTTTAGTGGAGGGTTCCCAGGGAGCTGAAGCTGCAGCTCGCATTCATGCAACCTCACGGTCCACCTGCTCAGAGCTGGGCAGCCCTGAATACCTCCCTCCTCATGCCTGGAGGAGCGGATGGGCACAGCACACAACAACAAGCAGCCAGAATCCTTGGGCAGTGCTGTGCTGAGCAACCAAACTGGTTCCTAACTGGGAGCTAAGAAACCTGCTGCAGCAAGCTAACGATGTACCCAGATGAACAATTTTCCCATCATCCATGTCTTATTTCCCTCAGTAATGAGGGGTGGCTGAGCAGGGATCCAATTGTACTAGTGCAGACTCTGAATGCTGAATGGCTGGATTGAAAAAAAAAAAAAAAAAACAAACCCAAACAGTTATTTCACTGGTACTCCCTGTGCCCTTACATAATCAGTGCATCAAACAAGTGTAATAGTTTCTGGAATATAGAAGAAATTCAACATGATTTAAGATTGCCCCTCTTCAAAAAGTGTGTTTATTTTCACAGGTGGAAAGGCTGGTTTTTCACTGTTCTGTGCTGTGGGGTTGTGCTGTCAGTAAAAGGATCAATCTGAGAAAGAGCCTGATGAAGAGGAAATCTCCGTTTAGCTCTTATTAGTTAGGATCGTGAAAGGTCATTTTGAATTTGGGAAATTTTGTCTGGGAAAGAAGCCAGCAATTCCTCTGAACTGAAGTGGTGCTGGCATTTAAAATTGAGAGACAGCCCCGACTGATGAACCAGTTGACAGTCTGGAAAAATTCTGCTGGATGCGTCTAGTGCCTGCTCTGAAGGTAGAGGGGGGAGGAAAAAAAAAAAATCCTTTGACCTTTTTATCCCTTGTAATGCAGCCTGCTCACGACAGTTTGCTTTTCTCTACTGGTGCTCAAGTTTTTTATTCTCCACTCTTCACCTACTGCAGATCACCCAACAATCACACTAGTTTGCAGGAGCAACAGTGCAGGATGAAGGGCTTTGGTGCAGCACGTTGGTGCTGGCAGAGGGCAAAGAGTGACAATGACACACCAGTTCCTGGAGATCTGGCTGTTCAGTTGGGTACAGCTTTCCATTCACTACTTTGCTTTTTTACATCTATATGTGTGTGTGTATAAATATATTTATATAACATGTACACACACCCCCATGTATTTTGGTGGTGGGGTTTTTTTTCCTCTAAAGGAAAAACGTATTTCCTGAAAGCTAGTCTCTTTGAATAGGAGTGCAGCTCAGATTTTGGTCCTGAGGAGGTGATGGTTGGGGTGGACAAACTTCTCCAGTTCTAATGACCTCTTACATTAGGAATACTAAGTTAAGATTGAAAAAACCTGTAAATTTAACTGTATTTTCAGCTCACGGACACCCGTAACTTGCACATAAAAAGAGAGCCTCCCGAAATGCCCTGGTAGGTATACGAAGATAACACACCTTTGCTACAGTACTCTTTTTTTTCTTTTTTTTTTCCTGCTGGAAAGCCATTTCTTAAAACGCTTCTAGCTTTGGAATGCATTTCAGTTTCTATAAAATGAATCAGAAAAGTTCAAACTCAGGAAGCCACAAGATATTTTTCTTTGGGTATCAACTGAAGTATCTTGAGAGAGAAACGGTGTTTCTAGATGCTCTCTGTGCGCACACATGCACATGCGTGTGTGGGGGGGGAATCCTTCTTACTAGAATCAATACGATAAATACGCAATTACATAATTACTTTAAAAAAATTGAGCAGGAATTTCCTGAGGCAACACACCTGTCTCTGCAAGACTCCTGAAGATGCAACAAAATACACACACATAAATTACTTCATGGCATTTACGCTGCCCTGCTTGCTTGTTATCATTAAAAGCTTTCAGACAGTAATCAATTTCACTGCGGTGGAGATTACTGCAAAATGCATTAAGAAGTTCACGCCTGTGGCAATGGTCACTGAAAATATTTTGGAAAGCATCCCAGAAGTATAAGACTTTTTCCAGACATTGGAGAGAAACTCTGCTATGGCAGGGCTTCTGGTGTCAAGTCTTCTCCCCCAACACCCCTTCTTTTTTTTTTTTTTAATAGCATCATTTTTGAAAGGTACATTTCAGCTTTTTTTTTTTTTTTTTTTTTTAAGCAAGCCAACATACCTGGGTCACGGAAAACACTAACTTCTGAGACAACTGTCTGAAGGTATCTCCTTCCTTGCTCTACATAATATGTATAAATATACTTTGGCTTCTTAATTTCATCAAAGAAAAACCCTTGCATTATAACAAAAGAGTGAGAAAACCACCTGCCTACTCTATCACAACAACATTTCTGGGTTTTTTTTGTAAAACAAGTAGCCTTGGGGATGTTCCTATACAAAATAAAGAAAATGGAATACACCATAATCATCAAGCACTATTTCTACTTTATATCAACACTATTACCTTTAAATACTAAGTGACGCATGCCAGCAAATCTTCAAGGGAGCGAGTGGGTTTTAAAATGCATCTCAGAATTTGACAAAAGATGTCCTAAAATGATTATGGTGATGTGCAGGAAAACCTGCAACCCTCTACCCTTGGAAATTAGTAACTATTAGACTGAAGCCTCCTTAGACACATTCATCAGGAAGAGTTTCCGTGAAACTGTCCCAGACTGAAACACTCCGGAAGCTCATAGCCAAAGATGCTCCTCAAACTGACCTTAAGTTGTCCCCAGACTGTAATCGCCTAAAGACAGAAGTCACTTCTCAATGTGCATCATCTGCCTCCAGCAGACACTTGAACACGAGTGGGGATTGCAGACTTTATCACAGCAAACCCTTAACAATATCTGAACTCAGAAAAAGGAATCTGACAAACGTGGGCACAGGAACATGGAGAAGAAGGTAAGGAGAACATCTGAGACATCATGGAACTATCAGCCTTAAGAACAACCGAGAGCTAGAGGACAACAGCAAAAGATGCAACATCAAAGCATTCTTTAAAGTCACTGTCATTAAAAAACTTGCCTGCAAGGTGCTAGGCAACTAGTCTACTACTTACTCCTACCACTAGGATGTACATGTGGATGGAAGCGGGTGTAGGAGAGCTGCCAAACATGGTTGGTTTTAATCTGCAGATGCTGCATATTAAATGAAAACTTCCAAGTGCCGCCCACCCACAACACGCTCTTCGCTGATGAAAGCATATTGTTTTTTCTCATGCAGATGTGTGTACCATGAAGGACAGCCAACACTGCTAGCTGTTTGGATTGTGCTGCTCAGCTGTTCACTTGCAGCAGTATACAGAGAACAGAGGTCCTGTTCCAGCGTCACCCTAAAGGAAAAGTACGTCAAGCTGACAGCACAGCTACCAACACCCAACTGAAACAGAAGGACCAGTTCTACTGCACTGGCCGCATGCTCCCTTTAAATACCAAGGCAGCTGGTGAACTCTCAGAGGTGTCTGCAGGAAGTACCACAGTCTGGGGAAGCTTAGAGCAGCACCTCTGGAAGGAGAGAGAGATCCTCAAACAGAAATTATCATGACTGCTCAACCGTCATCACTGCACTTCTGCGCGATGGCAGAACTGGTTTAATTTATTGACAGATGGCCTTTGTCAATTCCATTATGTGCTCACCTTTGTGTCCTTGCTGAATCAGAGGATAATACACACACACCAAAGTCTGAGAGGCTGTCAGATACTTGTCACCGACGGCAGCTCTCCTGCAGACCCAGAGCAGACAGTGCTTATGTCCGGTGACAGATTATCCAGAGAGCTCTTCCATGGCCAAGCAGAACAGAGCGCAGAGCCAAGCAGCAGGCTAGTGAAACACTCTGAAGCATAAACTTAAAGCAAATTTTCAGTCATGTGCTATCAGTTTCTCTCCATTGGAGGCAACAGCGAGAGGCTTCTGCTAGGAGACAGATCATGCGCTGCCACAACCAAGACCTACGAACAGAGCAGGACGGTCACTGTGCAGGGCGAGAGGCACCGGGGTTAAACGGGGCGCTGGAGTCACGATACAACATCTGTGATGCTTCCGGCTGCCACATTCATTTCCACCAGAGCAGCCACAAAGGCTCCATCAACCAGAGACTCCACCATCATTGCTGTGAGCAATGAGCACAGAAACTGGGCAGTGAGGGTATATTTCAAAAGTGTCAGCACCTGAGAGGAGGTGGCATTGCCCTTCTTCTGCATGGTGGATGAGGTCTTCAGTAACTGCCAGATCAAGAATCTCAAAATTTTGCTATCACAAAATAACATACTAACTAATAATTTAAAAAAAAATTTAATTGTTTTTCTACTTTTCTCTGTATCTCTTCCAATCCAAACTAATACCAAACCTTGTCTTTTGTTGCTATGACATTTTAAAATATGTCATTTTCTCCTCTGTATAAAATAACATAATCTTTAAAGTATTCCAGTTCTCCCTTGCCTGGATGCTTGCAATCAAGCATTGTTCTGATTCATACCTAACACCCTCTTTTATTCCATGCTATTTGCTTAGGGAGGAAAACACAAATTGAATAGACCGTTGTGTAGACTAGAAGTTGTGTTAAGACGACAAACACCTGCATTTACTTAACTGTCTCTGTTAAGATGCTGCCAGCTGGACTCCCCAAGAACACAATTAGAGAAGGAGCTCTTTTCCTAAGGAAAAAAAAAACAAAAAACTAAACAGTGATCAAAATAGCTGTAAGAACTATCTTCCTTATGCTCTAAAAATTTTCACTGTGCAGCTTGGATAGCTATCACTGGTGAAGTGATACCATGAAAATAAGATTTTAAAGCATCAATAAGCAAGATGTCAATTTTTGCTCCAGCAGAACTGTCTAACCTCAGCTGTTTCCAAGAACCTCTGAAACGTACAGTGGCTTAGAAAGTCTCCAGGAGTTTCAGAACTGTAAACAATGACAATGCAAGAGGTAATGACATTACTGCAAACACAGAAAAGACAACAAAAAAGGCATAGTGAAACCTGAAAGTTGAAACACGCCTGCAGAAAGACTGAATTTTCATAGTATACAGTTGCTTTAGAGATGAGAAAGATAACAGCTCTGCTTCTCTGGAAGAAAGTGAAATATGTATTAGGAAATGCAACATTTCCTCAAGAATATAGGACTTCATCAATGCTGACTCAAAATATTGTAGACTATCAATACACTGGCCTTAAACTTGCAGGACACTATTGTATTTGCAAAGAATCACTCCAAAGCACATACACTAATTCTACATAACACTGACACACGGCACTGAATTCCCAGACAGCCAGTCAAAGTTCTGGGCAGGAAACCAAATTCCATTATTTTTTTTTTTCTTTAAACACTATGTCAAAACACTCCTATTACTTGTTACTTGTGCTTTGAAAGATAGATTCCACTACTCCTTAACGTCTTTAATCCTTACAGATACTGCAACCAGCAAGGAACTGCTGCTGGAAAAATGTATGACAGCCGTGTCTGACACTCATATTGTTTCAGATTGAAATTGTTTCAATGTGGAAGAGGCAAGGTGACAACAAAAATACAAGTAAAAAAAAGATAACTAATTTACAAATATAGGTACAAACCTGAATATCAGTAAAGAACCTAGAATAGTGAAACAAACTATCAAGTACTAAACATCTCAAGCTTATAATTTTCCACATATCAATTCATTCTGGGACTGACTCCAAAAAGTGAGTTCATACAACTAACCCTCACTGGTGTAAAGCATCTCGTTAGTAGTCAATGAACTAATTTCACACACAGAGATTCCTAATAACAACAGAGATTATCTTTTAACAAGTTCTAAAGGAATAAAGAACAACACTTTAGGCAGACACTTTTTCCACTCATTTTGTTTTCAAGACACTCAAAGAAACAAAGCAGGGAGGACAGCTTACTGCAAAGTTGTCCGTGCAACAGAATTTAAAAATACAATGCAAAACAAAGGTAAGACTTCCCTCTGCCCCCCTAAAGCCTCAAAAATATTGAAATAGAAAGTTTAAAATTAAAAAGAAAAAATTAAAATATTCCAAGTCTGCCTAAGAGCTATTTAAACATTGTATTAAGGAATTTGATTGTCTGTAATCCGTTTTTTACATTTACATTACCCAAACTGAATGAATATTGTAATTATTTTCTCAATTCATTCGTTTTGCTGAAATAACACTCTATTCCCCTTTGAGAATATTCCCAAGGTTATAAAAACTAGATTGTCTAGCAGTTTTGATTTGTTTTAAATATCTAATAATATATTACACTGAAATAGTTTGAAATAACAAGGGTTTTATACTAATACATTACCAAACTATATAATTACTAGTAATTCCATAAAAAAAGTACATAGCAATAGACAAGGCTAAACGTATGTGTATTCACCAAACTATATAATTACTAGTAATTCCAGAAAAAAAGTACATGGCAATAGACAAGGCTAAACGTATGTGTATTTGAATAAAGTACATTACAGAACGATTGTCATTAGTAAAAAAAAACCCAAAAAACAAACCAAACCAAAAAAAACCACCAAAAGAAAACACAAAAAACCTACCAAACCCAAGTGTTGTAAGTTTGGAAAATTTACAGTGAAAAGAAATTCACCTTCCCTAATGGAAACAGAATACCTCAAATACATTTCAATCTGCCCTGAAACTGCACTTTAGTAATGGAGAGGGGGAGAATCTGATTCAGACAGGGGAAAAACACACTTCAGTCTAAGAATGCAAAACTAAGATTTTTAAAACTAAATTCCTTTGGCAGCTGCACAGAGCCCTTACAGGTGAGCCCCCATTCCCCTCACTGTGCTTGCATTCACACCCATTTCCCCACTCACATCTCCCATCTCCCGCTGAGGACATTTGGTGTGAGAAGTGGTTTTTAAAGATCAGAACTACTGAAATGCAAAGACTTCGGGCACAGGTTGTAACTGGACAAAGACCACGGCATCTGGGGATGTTTTGCAGAGGTACGTGAAGATGGGAATGCAGCAGTCTCCGATATTTTCAGCAGGCATAAACCAAATCCCTGACCCTTTCACAGCACTAGGACACAAGATCATCTCAAAGAGAAGCACATGGTGAAATTTTTCTTACGCTCACCGAAAAGGAAGAAAATTTTACATATAACAACAGGCACATGCCCCTTAGTCTAAAATAATTATACTCTAATTGCCATTGGATTCTAAATCTTCTGAGCTTAAAGAAAACAGCCAAAAAGATCTTCATTATTTCGTTATTTAGCACAAAAAATTGACTGACGTCAAGTGCTGAGTTTCATAAGAACACATTTCTAATTAATTGGAATTAGGCTGTAAATTCTCAACTTACTCTGTAGTCTAAGAAAATCCTCACTGCCCTCACACACACACACACACACACACAGCCACATAGAAACAGCACTGCTGAAAAAGAACAGAAAAACTCTTAATTACGGAGTCACAACACTTGTTCCCTATTTGTCCATATCCTAAAGGGGAGGTGGGGCTGTGGAGGAGAAGAATCTACTGAGGAGGACTTTAAAGCAGAGTTTCTCAAAGACGAAAGTGAGAACGTAGAAAGACCTACTGGTAAGTATAACACACGGTGATCTCGACAAGAGGCTGGAGAGGTGGGAGTAAGGTTGAGAAAGGCTTATGAAAGAAACTGCTGCACAGGTATCGAAAATGTCTGTGGATTGACTTACTAATGGCACACAAGAAAAAACAGAGAAACTAGAAGTTCTCAGTAGGGAATCAAAATTATTACTTAATTATCTAACAGATCTAGTGGGATAATTCACATAATCTTGAAAACTGATATATCTTTATATTCTTGTTTCAGAAGTCAGATGGAAAATACTTGGAAAAGCATCACCTTTCCTATCAAAAGCACATGTATCGTCGTGGGGACTGACACCAAACACAGAGAGAGATGTTCTGAATGTTCCTGAAGGCAACAAAGGAACAAAAAACCCGTGTTATGACCATCACCGGGACTTTCAGTGACCACTATAAAGATTCACGGTACAGGACTTGATGATAATGAGGTATTTCAACCATGGAAAAAGGTGACCCAGTTCTTGGTTGTGGGGGAAACACATAAGTAGGCAATGCTGAGAAAGCTCCAATACTCAATCCTTCTTTCACATTATTCTTTGCTAAAAAGCCTAAGAAGCATTAAAAATGATCAGATATTAGAAAAAAAAACCTAAGTTAAAGAAAATCACACGTTAGTATAAACTGATAAGTTCCACAATCACACATGCCCCCATTCTTCCAGTTCCCTCAAGTGCCTCAGTTTTGAATCAACAGCTTAAAGTCATAAGAGTAAAAGCTCTCCAACCAATGTGTGTAAACCTCTTACCTAAATGACATAGAGTGAACAGAAAAGCAAACCTGACTTAAAGAGCACAAGAGTTCCTTGGACCTAAGCCCTACTCTTACTCTGCTACTTACACTGCAGCTAGCATCTCCGCTGGACAAGCCGACACGCAACCTTCACTGAAAACACAGCCTAACTCAGAGATTCTCAAATGCTTTTCTATTTTAAGCACATTCTCTTTTCCTCTCTGCTCTACCCCAGCACAGACAATTTTGCATACTCTAGGCCAGATTCCGCTAGCTCCTTCTCTCCAGAACCACGTTTTCACAGTCCCAGCTCCCGCGCTGTACTCCTCGGGAGGGTGCTGGGAGCAGTGTGTTCGATGGTGCTTGGATGAGGTGCTTGAGACAGAGGCTCTAACATCAGAACTAAAGAACGCAATTTCCTAGCAATGGTGGAACTACTGATCAGTGCAGAACTGCAAGGCAACAGCACCCCATGTTACCCAGCATGAGACCTGCCCGTCTACAGAACAAGCTGCGAACAAACCAAACCCAGAGCAGAGGGGCATCTGCTTTCCAGCACGCAATGGCAGGTCCAGCTGGGCAGGACTCAAGACATAGAGGAACCTTAATCTTCCAGAGAAAAGGTCAGCATCTGGTTCTGCTACAAAAAACAAGGGGGTGAAGACTCTGGGAAATAAGGTACCACACCTTCCCTCATCCCCTCCTGGCTGGGTCTCAGCCCAGCCCCGGAGCAGCTAGTCATCTTTTCCATTTGGTAGGGTAGGGTGTTGGTCCATCATCTCAGGGGCAAATACTTTGCAGAAAAGCATCATTCCACGTATTTTAAATTAAGGCTATGAGAACGTGTACATTGTACACAGCAAAGACTGGCATTATGGAAATACTAGACAACTTAGAATTCTAGTTACGTGTAAGTTGTGCCAATAAAGTGTTGCTTATCTCCAAATTAAGCTTGCTATATAAACTATCCCTAAACTGTTGAGATACATGTTTTTCATAAGCAGGGAGAAACACACTATAAATGTCTTAAGTCCTTGTTCACATTTTGACCTCGGACGCCTAAAGGCACTTGTTCTGCTCCCACAGTGTGGAATGCTCTCCCAAAAACACCCTCATGTGGAATCTTCAGACGGTATGTTTGAAAAGCGTAATAAAAAGGCATTTCTTCCTCGAGTTTCTGTTAGCATCGCAGCTTATTGCCCACCTCTGTGGCTGCCTACACTTTGCATAGCTTTTCATACAGATGGGATTCCTTACGTGTAGCTAGCCCTTACAAAACCCTAACTGAAAACTCACAGTTGTCAACAATGAGACAAAGGAGGAAGCAGGCTTCTCTTTACGTAAGGATGTGCTCATCTTCACAGGGAAAAAATAAAATATTATTGCCACGAGGTTTACTGCAAATTTATTACAGCAATTAAAATGTCCAGTGAATTTCTGACTGTATCAACTTATTTCCAAATTCCAAACCAGACGTAAAAAAAAATCTTTAATTTAATTTGATTACAGTAACTTGGGCAGAGTACATACAAACAGATATTTTGGCAACTGGTTGCTAACAAGCTTTCCTAACTCTTTAAAGCTGTTCTTGCAATGCTTTTCCTACAGTATTAACAAGAAAAAGCTAGCAATTAGAAAATGGTTAAAATCCTTGCTCCTCCTGCAGCAGAAAACTCCAAATCTCTTTTGTGCAAAAAAGGTTTTTAAGCAGGCTTCAGTAACCACAGCTTCCCGAGAATCCACTGTCCTGCTGGCCATTACTTCACTCTTTCTGTATTTCAGCTGTACAGCGAAGGGTTAGAAAACCCATCTATACTAAACGCCCATTGCTGTACTCCACCCATCAGGGCTTCTAACATTACTAAAAATGTGCAGTTTTTTTAACCCATTGTTGAGCGCTGGCATTGGAATGCTTAGGCAAAATTTATTTTTTGCCTTTATGCATTTCATAAACACTCTCTATAAACGCTAATTATTAAATTGAAATCTTAAAGGGAAGATGCACGACATTTTGTGGGTGAAAGACTTTGCAATCAAAGATACATTCATTGGATATTTTCATTTAAAATAAACAAAACCAATACTGTATTCAGTAGTGTAAGGTTCTCTAAGCACCCAACTACCATTCTGTAGCTTTAAAATTAATTTGATGTGTTTGTGAATATTTTTTCTCCAACATAAACAGAAGATTAAATCAAACAAGTGACTGACTTTTGCATTTCCTCTGTGAAAGCTGATAAACAGAAGTTTCTTTAAACAAAGCACATACTTAAGCTATGACCTCCACTGATGCCAAGCATCCTTGAGACTAAGAATTCAGTGTGATTCCAGGAATCCTTTCCTATGGATGCCCCCAGCCGCATTAGAAAAGTAAAAAGGAACCCACGCAAGGAAAATAAAAAGTTTCATAAAGCCAGGGAGTGAGTCTGCTGTGGGGACTGCAGCAGTCCATTAGATTTAGCTCCTCTAGCATCTGGCATTTACTGCTTTCACAAACACACCGAGGACAGGAATTGCTGATCTGAATTTCACTGATCTGACCGAGGACAGGAATTGCTACTTTTCAAAGTGCTGTCAAATACACAATGTCAAAAGCAGAGATTTTTTTTCTTCAGCTTTTTCATTATGGTAAAGTTTTGTTTACATGTAACAGATAACACAATTGCAGATTGAAGTCTGATTTCACACTGACAGTATCTCCTTGCAGTAACAACAAGATAAGCAGCAGAAACAGGAACTGACTCATAGCTTTTAAATTTCACCCAATGTTTTAGTTACAAAATTATTCTTTCTTGCAAAATGTTTAAACCACTACCCTCACTTTACTTCTCACTTGTTAGCCAGGTAATAAAATTAAAAGGGCAGTGCAAAAGTGGGAAACCAAAAGGAAAAATTTTAGATAAACAGATAGCACGTTAAGATAAGCTTAGAAACATGGATTAGCACGTGGGATGTCTCTCGTAAAAGATGATGTATCACATAAAAGCTACTCACACCAATAAAGGTTATAGTCTGTTTCCATGACCTTTATTGATAGCCAAGGATTGTTAGAAGTCATATAAAAACAAATAACAGAAGAGATACTGTGCCCAGTCCTGTAACCTATCTCATCTGCAGCAATTACTCCCTCACTATTAATTAAACAAGAACGTTCCTATTTGTACAACCCTTATTTTCAGACTGGAGTCACTGTCAGCTCTTACAGTGGATGCTTCTTATCATCCTCACGTCATCTCCACTCTCTCTGGCTTACTAAGTGACTCTGTGTATGGGAAAATGGCAAATTTAACAGAACACAAGCATACACCAACCCATACTTAACTGATTTCTTTCTGTTCCTGTTTCACTGTGTTGATCTGTGGAGGCCCCACATTCTAGCAATCAGTAAAATAGATGTGTTCCAGCTAAGGCACCATATGACAACACTTCCCTAGAAATACTCATTTTTCCCCATGGAAACCTTTCCTAAGTGGAAAAGAAGGACCATGGTCACTTATTCAGGATTCCCAGAAGCCAGGCAGCCTAGTCAAAGCTCTTGCGGACAGACGGCGCGCACATCTGTACCAGCGTCCATCCACGAGGCATGCACGATGCTCCACTGAACACATGTTCTGCTGCAGATATCAGACCAGTATTACAAGAGTTATGGGGTGTGTACTCACCACCTGCCTGGTTTTTCCCACTTGGACCCGTGGGAGCTTCAGTGGAGACAGAGAGACAATGAACTCAAATACCATTTGTTTACAGATCCAAACTATAAGTAAGATAATCATCACATGAATGGAAAAGAGGAACAAAGGAGTGCATCTACTATACAATCCCCCAATGGCAGGTTATGAACAAATCACAAACAGTGATGCCTTTTCTCTACAGACCAGGATAAAACTGCCTTCAAAGCTGTACAGGAGAAAAAAAAAAAAAAAAAAGAAGAAAGCTTCTCCTGGGCAGAACACAGAAACCTTCGTGACAACTAACAGCCTGATGTACTAATCAGTTTTCTGATCCCCTTCCTAATAGTTTTTGCTCTGGTACATATGTTGCGCTCTGACTGCCAAGACAACAATTTGGTTGCCTCAGCTTATAGAAAATAGCTTCCAAAAATCAAGTTATTATTTAAAACTACTGGAAAATTTAATAGGCTAGCTCACCCACCCAAGCCACTAAAGTAAGTAATGAACAAAATGGTTCATCCAAAAAATGCTGTAGTTATTAGTTCTGTTACTTGTGGTTAATAAAGAGAGAAAGTGCAGTAGAAACATATTCTAATTACTGGTAAAAATATACATATCCAAATGTGTGGGTCTATGATGCAACAGGACCAGAAGAAGGCAGGCAGGTAGAAGAAACGCAGATATTTTAAATCTACTTCTAAATTCAAGACTAGGAAAAGGCCCATTACCATCACTTGCACTACAGGAGCATCTAGAGATTATTTCAAACTGGCACTGTAAAAATACTTACAACATTTCTTGCCCCAAGGGCTAATGATCCTTGTCACCTTGACTAAAAGCTTGGAGGTCACCTGGCAGTCTTCCAGTAACATGCTCTTTCCTCTGATGTTGCAGCTAGACCCTATTTCAAAGGCTGCAAACCCACGTCATGTTAGGAAAATGAGGATTTATTGACAAACTGAGAACTGTTTTTCAAGACTTGCCTCCATGCAGACTCGCTTAAACGAAGTACAAAGTGTCAAGCTGCAACTACACAACAAGGTTGCATGTGCTGGGACACAGTAGTACTTGGGCTAGATAACTGAATGGCCTTTAAACTCTACTGTGGAAAGATTCCTCCTTCAACAATATTACTTCAGTTTCTTCTTCCTAATCCTTCAAAATCCAAAGATCAAACACCGTTTGCTTAGACTGACCAATACCGAAAAAGAGAATACAGCATCACCTGTGCTCAGGACACAGCAGAACAGAGTGCAGGGAGCCCTGCCAAACTGATTTTCATCAGCGAGGTATCATCCCGCACGGGGCAAAACCGAAGGAACACACCGAGCACATATCTGGCAGTAGGACAGACCTGTTTCCAAGAGGCTGCAGCTCAGGTACCTGTCCGGGTGGGATGCTAGTGTTTTCAGTTCCACTGTCAGCTTGCTCAATGAGCAGCATCCTATGATGCAGGTATGACCCAGCTTGTCCTTGCTCTGAGTGGGGCAGTTGAGCGAACTGTGCCCGAGGACACACCTTCAGGGTCTCTTCACCAATCAGGACACTTCACAAGCCAGTCCCCAGAAACAGCTGAGCAGGAGAGATGCCTTTTGAACACCCTTCAATTCTGAACAACAGCAGCACCATGTACACTGAAGGATGCTATGAATCCTGCAGCTCCCAGGCACAAGAAATCATTTCATTCGGATCTGTATGGCACACTTAAAACCAACTGAACCCCCACAGACCATAGAACCATAGAATCATGAAGGTTGGAAAAGACCTCAAGGATCATCGAGTCCAACCATCAACCCAACACCATGAGACCACTCTGGAGCCACAATGCGACCATACCTCCTGTTGACACAGCTTTGTCAAATAGTTCCACAGATCAACACTAGAGGCACCAAATCTCACGAGTAAGAACATACAATGGACCTCGGAAAAGCATTCCATAATCACTGTGGTATGCGTGAAACCACGGGAGGATCCAGCAGCACTGTAGAATCTGGGCCGGCTCCAAGCTGTATGCAATCATTATTAACTAGTGCTTTGGGCAGGTTTGTTTTTTGGATGTCACAACTGAAATCAGTTCTTCTTTCAGTTACATGGGACTTGCTACTCTAACCAGGTGGTTGTGATTTGCAGGATTTTCACAACACTTGCTCCTCTCGCTGCTTTCTTCCCCTCTGGTTAAGGCTGATACCATGTTTTTGTTCATGGGGTTTTTTTTGTTTTCAGAATTAAGCTTAAAAGTATGAAATAACTCTAGCCACTGGTTTTTGCCTAGGTTCTAATTAAAGCCATCTAAATATCACAGCTCAAGGTGATCTGCGCCTTTGTCAAAGTTAACCGAAATTAGTGAAATAACAGTGAAGGCAGGTGAAAAATTTACATGACCAATCGCTTCCCCAAGACACATGCTTGGTGGTAAAGAAATGCTGAAGAGAGCCTTCAAGATCTTTCAGAGGCCCATGGACTGGTAAAATAATAGATTTGAAGTCCTCTATCTGAACATATCATATAGAGGGTGGGGCACGCAGACACACCTTGTGAATACTGTGGGTGGAAGCGATTAGATATTCTGTTAAACAGCCACGGGAAGCAGCAAATGGAAACGAAAGACAAACCTCGCCATTTGAATGCTTTCGGGATTTTGCCCCAATTTGTAATGCAACCATAAAACCAGGCCAGTTTCAAGTTTGGGGACTTTCTCTGCCAAGTTTTAAAAGATTTTTCTAAATATCTCCTGCTTTCATTACCCAAAATAGTAAAAAAAAAAAAAAAAAGTCACTCTTGCTTGCAATAGAAGGTATAAGGAGAGAAAAATGCATTTACATCCAGCAGTAACTCTCTGTTGTAAGCGTGAGCACAATTAACAAGAACAGTTATACAGAGACAGCTTAACTTCAGCATTTAAAAAAAAAAAAAAAAGCACAAATGAGGGACTTTCCCCCCTCTTTCTTAATTGAACAGCATTCAGCAGCTGAGTTTTCTGGGCTCCAAGAAGGCTAAGCTGCGTAAACTCAGCCAACCACAAGGTTGAAAATGTAGCAGATGTATCATAAAAATTTAGTAACGCTTTTAAACTGCTTCTCACCTCCACAGTTTGATGGTGGTGTGGTACTGTTATACAATATGTGCTGTTGCCGAGGCAACTCCATCTCACCTCCACAGCTGCTGCAACTTCAGCGAATCAAACACGACAAGCTGGGGCAATTCTGATTTTTTTTTTTTTTTTAAAGAGTCTTTCCAACTATAAAGCATTTTCAGATGAACCTCTGGGGCTCTTTATCCAAGGACTATGGTATTTCTCAAAAATATCTTTCACAGTATTCTAGTGGAAGCCTTGTGACACTAAGTTCAAAAACATATTCTGTTAAATCAGATTTCTGTCTGGCAATTTTATACCTGGTGTAAAAACAGTATTGTGCCTCTGTGTTCATTCAGTTTAAGTGCAATAATTTTTACATCTCTGGCAACAATACAAGCCTGCCTGGACAGTTTAGCATGTCCTTTTCCATTAGAGGGAGGGGGAAGAAAAAAAAAAAAATCTAACTCCTTGAAGCACAGAAAGCCCAAGTTCTAACCCTCTAACCTCCAACAGAAGCCAAACTGTAATATTGCTTCAACTCCATTTTAAGCAGAGCTAAAATAAAGACTGAAATCTGAAACAAGATTTTGCGAAAAGAAATCGGCACAGAATGCTTCTGTGAGAAAGGCTTTTGTGAAGGGAGGTGGCTAAAATCTCATGGTTCAAACCCCAAAGAATTTTTTTTTTATTTTCATGTCCTTGGCTTCAGGGACACTGCTGTGTGAGCAAGAACTAGAAAAAGAATCAGAACATTATGAGTCCTCCCCGCAGTAAGTATCAATTGCAGCTTTTAAGAAGATTCAGTGCTATTTCTTTCTTTTTTTCTCGACCTATTTGGGTATAGAACCAAAGTAAACATAAGACAGTAGAGCAAGCCTGTGAGGGTGTTTTGTGAAACTCAGCCAAGGTTCCTGCTATTTTAATTTGGAGAGAAAAATAAAGTGTTACAAAATGTCTAGGAAAAGTTTGTGCTGAGAAAGCACACAAATATTTAAAGGTGGGCAATGTGATTTATTAAAGAGGAAGAACATTAAAAGTACATCAAAATAATTAAGGGAATGATAGATTTATCTATTGTTTTTTAAAACCAACAAAGCAGTAAAGCAAAAGTTGACTTTTTTCCAGACTAGACTTTTCTTCTTCCCTTCCCTGTTTCTTCTCTTCCCATCCCCATTGTAATCACAGATCTGTCAGAAAGCAATCGTGGCTGAAAGCCGCTGGCCCTAACTGCACACACTGCAATAGTCCTCTCTCACTGCAAGCCAGCGTTCTAACATCTATGTAAGAGACTGTTT
The DNA here is from genome assembly GCF_000699245.1 of Pterocles gutturalis. Lineage (NCBI taxonomy): Eukaryota > Metazoa > Chordata > Aves > Pterocliformes > Pteroclidae > Pterocles > Pterocles gutturalis. Next base: position 60,237 of record NW_010118161.1, read on the forward strand.
GTTACCTTCACTTCTATTCCAATCTGCAAATATGATACGAGGAAGGGACATTTCATTTTTTTTTCCAGTTTAGTAAAGTCTCTCTATATAAAACCTTCCACGTGTCCCCCTGCCTCTTAACCAATCTTCACTGCAAAACTATCCTGATAGACAATTTACAAGTGCCTGTCACTACTCATAATATTTACAGTGCATGACACACACACTCATACAATCCGTGTGATTCTCCTCTTCTGTCCTGCAGCTTAAATATGTGTAGCGAAAGCTCCAGCTGTAACCCTGAAACTGGCAACAAATCTGCTAAATTCAATGATACCAAAAAAGTTGAAAAAAAGCAAAACCAAACCAGAAAAAAAAAAACAAAAAAACCAAGGAGCAGAGAATGTACCTAATTACCACTAATCCTGCCTATTAGATTTCATTCAGACACCACAATTTCTTTAAAATAACCCCAGTTTATTTTTGAAAAAAATTCCTTTCTTCAGACAGGATATGGGGGAGGAGTCAATTGGTGATGTTTTACACATGCACATCTGGATACAGTCCAATTATTCCCCTTATACATTCCTCCAGTTGTTTTCATTTTGCTCCATGCTCTGGCATTCATAAATTTGTGAGATTAATTGTGTGTGAGCGTCTGCAGTCTTGGATCTGGGCACGGGTTGAGCTGCAACACAGCTAGAAGTCTACATTAAAGAGAGCTCCAGTTCAGAAAACACAATTTACATTTATACATCTTCGGTACAGTAAGGATTGAAGCAACTGTCATCCTTACCACATGCAGCAAATTGGTAAAATTAATTCAATATCAACTACATTTTATTACCGCAGTTAGTTTGAGCCTCATGAAAAGTTACTCAGTGTAAATTGCAAAGGAAGGATTTTTTTTAAAGATTTTTTTTTTTTTTGTTTTCTTGGTATGATTTCATTTGTCTTTGCAAATGATATGCCATCACAAAGAAGGGTAAAACCTCAAAGGGGTCCAGATAATCTAGCAGATTATGCCACTCTGCCCACTAACAGGGTCCAGAGAGCCGGCAAATCCAGCAACTTGGGAAATCCCTCTATCAGAAGTATTCCCATGGGAATCTCAGATTCCTTGCTGCTGGAACTTGCTATTTACAGTCCTCAGCAAAGGCGGACAGGAAGACTGTGACTGGGCTTCTGCAGTCTCTGGCTATTCTAGGCTGCTAGAACAGCCCCTGTTGGGGCCAAAGGCAAGTGAGTTTACACCAATCACCACAACAGCAAAAGCAAGGGGGCCAAACACTGCTGTTCCTCTCCTGGGGCCAAGACTTCCATTTACTGATGTTTTGTATTTTATGTGCAATTTACTAACCAAAACCACCTGCTTCCTCAAGCTCTCTCTCTGCAATTTATTGTTTTGCAAAATCAGTTTCACATTACACTTCTGATGGGTGCAGTTCCACATGAGAGCTCCAGAACCGAGGTGATGTATTAAGAAGCGAGGGGTCGAAGGCCAAGAATCTACCCACTTGACTGCAAGCTTTCTGCCCCAAACACAGTGCTGGATGTACAAATCCCACTTGCATTCCAACAGCACAGGCAATTCCGCATTAGGATGGAGCTGTCAAGGCAGGGTGACAAGGGAGCTGAACTGTGCCTGGTTTACGAAGCATTTCCAACAGCAGTTAGCTGCTGGCAGGAATAGTTGGACAGCTATAGATTGGTTTGTTTTGTGCAAAATAGCTGTTATATTTTCGAACAATTATCCATCGGGTTTGATGGGCTATTTACGGAAGATAAATTCAACTGAAACCTTCTTACAATCACCTACTCTTTTCCAAATCTTGATGCGCTGTAGAATAGTCAATCTGGGTACATAATTTCAAATGTAGCAGATGATAGTAATCTAGAATACTTTACCTACCTCACATTTCCCATTATTAATCCATCTTGTGGATTTATCTTTGAAGATCTCTCAAATTTGTGCTGTTTGTAGCAGGCTCTTGACAATATATAGAACAAAAAAAACTCCTAGTGCTATGAGTTTTTTGGGTTTTTTTCCTCCAACCTATAAATTCTGTCCCATTTCTCTTTACCCAGAAGGAAAACAGACTGAGTTTGGCATTCCTCACACCCACAATACCTGAATCTGGCAATCAGTTGCCACAGCACAGAGACAATTCTCTCACCCTGCCAGCCACCACTGCTAATCCCTACAACTCCTGTAGCAGTGATTTCTAAAGGTAGAATGTCCAAAAGGCAGGGAGAGCGGGTACCGTTGTAGTGGGTTAATTACTGGGGCAAGCATAGCTGGTGTCCCCAGCGCCGCACTACTCCAGACGAAAGCAGCTCACGCTGTGTTACTCGAGAGCTGGACCAGCTGGGAAGTTCAGCCCCTCACCCTTAACTTCCATCCTTAGAGCTGCATCCAACCTTAAGAGTTGCATAAAGTATTTTAGTCTTTCCCTTTTTAAAGTCAGGAAATTGTACCTAAAACTAACAAATGTTGGAACTTAAATGGAATTCTTTCAACATCAAGTACCTGTGAGTCAGGGGATGTTGGATTTATGGTTGCACACGGAACCCTAATTCCGCCCCGTGTGTGTACGCATTGTGATTAAGTATCTGATTCCGTGATTGCGCAGTGGTTTTCACTGGGACTCCTGCCTCGTTCGGTGTGCAGAAAGCACATACAAGAGGAGAGAATTACATTTGCACAAACAACCGTAAATCCAGTAGTTCCTAGCTTCTGAGTACTTGACTTCACAAAGAATGTTCCTTTCACGTAAATTTTGGTTGCAATATTTGTATAGCATCCACCCAAAGAACACTGCAACAACTTAAATTACAGTATGGTCTAAGAGTACAGAACCAATTTCTGAAACTCTCTCATTTTATGGACGTAACATTTTCAAAAACTCTCATTTCATGGTTGCACTATCATGCTTATAAAAGTCATATTTTCCACACAATAGAGGCAGTGTAAAAATTAAAACAAGCTGCACACTGATTGACTGAGTCGTCTGAATTATTTTATTTCTTCCTAACAATGAACTGTGTTCTCCGAGCTCCAAGTAAACAATTAAGAAGGGTGGGGGTGGGGGTTGGAAGGCAACCTATAGTAAGTAGCATTTTAATGGCACTCTTACAAAAAATATAAGAAAAACAGTAATACATAAAACAAGCTCAGTTTTCTTTTTAAAGCTACTGGAGATTGTGGTGCTGTTTAAGTGAAGCAGAAGTTCTCAGCTGCAGGAGAGGGCACAAATCTTACCCAACATAACTTGAAAGAAAAATAGAAAGAACCTCTCATAAAATTACAGAAACATGTCTTAGAAGGCATTAGCTTTTATAACCAGGTTGGACTATCAGAGTGTCAGCTAGCTCAATGCAACTCTACGATCAGAAGAGACGCAGAGCACAATGCAGTTGCTGGCTCAGCAGGTGGCACTGGATTAATACAGATATGATACTTCTACTCCATAGCCCCCAGGCAGATTTCTTCAGCACCTAAAGGTATTGGTTAGGAAACTGTGGTTCTACTTTGAAAAACAATCTTAAAAAGTAGTACTGAAGAGTCCCATAGTACCAGGTCTGATTGATTCTACTTTGCAAGCTCCTGGAAGAAAACCCTGCCAACTCAGCTGGGGACCTCTACTACATCTCCAAAAGCCATACACATCCTGCAGCTTCAGGTACTCACCTAAATTTGGCTCATTCAACTCCTTTAACCACTAGGGCACTTGTACTGGGTGGAAGCAAACAGAACTTTGCAAACTACTGTTTCTGCTTCACTCTCTCTTAGCTGTGTGAGCAAGTAGGGCAGTGAGAAGAAGAAAGCATTAAAATTAAAATCCAAACCCCAAATAATTAAGTCAGCACTGAGAAGAATCCAAGTAGAGGTGGAATATTTCCCTGACTATCTATTTCCTCTTCTACTTGCTTTCCATGCTATCCAGTGCTTACAGGTATTATTAAACTTTCCCTTTGACATTGGGAAGATGGGACAGAGTTCTGAAGGAGATAACCCTCATCAAATTCAAGTTTTTCCCTAGACAGACTAAACATTTCAGGTACATGGTGTTGTCACTTCTATTGGAAACAGATAAGCAGGTCTCCAATACTCCAGTTCATTCAGGAGTTTTCATAACACAACTTACAGAGGGTCTCAATGGAGAGGGAAACCAGAAGGCAGCAGTTTCAGGTTAAATGTGACCTTATTACAAAAGCAGCATGGAAGCAAATAGAGATTTCTGTTAATATACATAACCATGCTCTGGCAATGGCCTCAATATGTAACCTCTATGCTGAAAAGGACAAATAGGGTCATTAATTTTTAGGAATTATAAGAGATTATTATAGGACAGGAAAACAGGATTTTTTTCCGACACACACACTAGAACAACATCTTTGATTCAAAATAAGTATTGTTCAGAACAGTATTAGCAAACCAGTTTGAACAGCAAGTAATGAACATACAGAATGCTTCCCAAGACCAAGCTTTAATTTCTAGTAAGAGTGTTCAGGCAATGTCCTTCACATGCTCTAAACAGCTCAAGGTAAACATCTTCAGGTACAATAGAACACAAAGTACTAATTCTGATGATCTGTTTTCACACAACGCAAGACAGAACTAGTGTTCCATTGCTAAGCAGCCACATAGCTAAGACTGAAGGATTAACCAAATACCAATGTCTTCATTTCTTAATCAGCTAATGAGGTCTTCAAGTATACCTACTCCAACCTGCGGACACTCCTTCAGAGTCTAACACCTGCATTTGTGCCACAGACCCTTGGAGAACTTAGCTGCTATCAATACATTTAATTTTTATCATTAAACTTACAACTGTCACATGAAGATTTCTGGGAAGCTGCCAATAATACTTAGGCTCCTTATGGTCTCCTAACAACATATGCTGAGACTCACAGCACCACCTGTTCCACATGAGACAGTCTCCACTATGGAGTATCCTCCCTCTCCAGCTCTTCCTTCCCAAGCTTGCTGTCTCCACTTCTCCAATCTCCTTGCATCTGATAGTTTTTGCTCAGCATCTTTTCTACTGTTTTTCCTTTCCTGTACTGATATAGGCTCCATTTTCCCTTTTTTCACAAATGTATCTCAAAACCTGGAGACTATCCACAAGATGAGGCTAATTCAATAACATTTACTCTCATAAGACACACTGAACAATTTCAGTTGCCTCCTCTTAGTATCCTCTATTCTTTTGACCTCAATCAGGTACATCACTATCATTGCAAATCAAGTCACTAATTATCTTGGGGCAGATAGGCCAAACGGGGTAAACACAGTTATTATTTACCTATACAAAAAAGCTAAAATTAATCTCAAAGATCATGAAAGATGTTTTTTGTTTTTCATATAGACTCAGTCAGATAAGCATGTTCAGATATACAATAAAGAACAAAATTCATAGATAGCAGCAGAGTTACATTAAAAATAACAAATCACCATCACCTTCATAAACATAAGGAGAGGAGCATGGTGTAAAATATCAGATTCTGCACAGAAGACTATAAATTTGGCCTGCGTTTAATAGTTCTCCCTGATGTTATCTTCCCATACCATAAAGTAAGGTCTCATTTCTGACTTCCTGGCTCTAAATAATGTTTTTCTTTAATTATATGCACATACCCTATGTAAAAGGAATTTACCATTAGTTCTTTGGCCTTCAGCAGGCATCTTTATTAATTATTTTAAAATACTGAAATTATGATAGATAGTGAAGATAAATGTAGCCTCTATGTAAAAAATAAATTCTGTGGGAGATTAAACTGCAGCTGCAATTAGGTAAATAAGCCAGGCATGATTTCCACAGGTTCCTCTCCTGGAAGATGTTCTTTCCAAACTCAACCGCATGTGGTATTAGCAAAGTCTAAGATTATGACAGATTGGCCACAAACTAACAGTTTCTTCTGTATGATCAGTTGAGTGCAAAGCAACAAAACAGAAAAATAAAGGGAAAAATAAAAACCAGATCTCCAGCAGAAAACTCAAATCCATCACAAGTAGATACAACACCATGTAGACTGATGCCCCGAGATAAATGTTCTTTGTTTAGAACAGTCATTCCTTATTGAAAATAATCTTTTGGCAAACCCAAAAAAAACCCACCAAAAAACTACACCTTTTTGGCATATTAATAGTTATTTGCCCTCAAAATACATAGTTACAGGCACACATTCATAATTAATACAATTATGTTTTTTATTTCTATGCACAGTGAATGAACCATTAAGCCCATTAAACATATTGGTGAGATATCCATGGAGAGAACAGAAAGAACTTTAAGAAAAAAAAAATATTTGGGGAGGTCGTCCTTGGGAACTGGGGTAACGTCACAGGCAAGGAAGTTTTGGTGAAATAATGGTGAAGGATAACTAAAGCAACAGGAGCTGTATGCCACTGAAGTTTCTGATGTGACTGAAATATACTAGACATGAAGGAGAAGAGCACAGAAATGGTCACGTGGGACTAGACTGGTTCTGGGGAGTAAAGGGCCTGAGTGCAGACAGAATTGCAACATTGCACCTTTTAGGTGGCAGTTATTAGGAGACTGTGGCTTGCAGGTATGACAGTGGAAGAGTCACTGGCAGCAGGAACTGAAGGTCCCTGAAGAAAGAGATTGCTAACTAGTGACCGTAGTATGATGAAGAAAAAAAAAACCCCAACAACAAAACAGATCCTACTGATTTCTTCATTATGTGAAGCACTGTATACATCCATCTGTGTAGTCTCAGCCTCAGAAGAGGTTTACGCAGACCTCACATAGGAGTGAGGTCTACAGCCTCTCTTTGGAATACTATCTTTCATCAGAGCCAATTTCCTAACTGATTTTTCCAGCTTGCTTTAAGAACCAGTTGATTTGCAGGGATGATGGGGTTGCTAGAAGGACGGTGGCACTGCAGTTACTGAGCAGGCTACGTAACCTGTCACATCTGGCAGTCTGTTCTGGTCATCCTTTTTCAAGCAATTAAACATTGCCTTTATACACTGCTATCTCTCTCCTCTCACTGATCAACTCACAATTGTTTCCACTCCTCTGTTATGATTCTATTACAAGTGCAAGAGATGTGCAGTTTTTAAAAAGGGAAAGCTAATGGTGTAAAACAGACAATTAACTGTAGTCATTAAAAGAAATATTCACATTACAGGGACACTTATAAAAGCTTGCCGTCTTGCACAGGGAATTTTCTTTCAGCCTTTCTATGAATGAACAAAACACTAACTGCACTTCCACTGAATGCACAGTATCTTTAAACATAACGGAGACTTCCAAAATAGCAGCATATTGACTTCACATAATTAAGCGTCTGGTGAATCTTCAAAGTGAAGAAGGGAAGGACACCACCAGGAATGTTTTTTTTAAATGCCCACGATTGTTTTTCTTAGTCAAGGCAACAGCCTGTCAATACCTCAGAGTATGCCAAATATGAACTTTCAAAACAGGGGCTTGAATTATGAACGAAAGCTAAAAGAACACCACAAATATTTCTCAACAGGTGGAAAGTATATAAATAAAATTTCAGATAATTCAAATACATTCAAACAGCTAAATTTTCCACAGAAAAAAACATGTTTCTCTCTAACTAACTGGAAACCTTCAGACTGAAGACAGCATTGTGATTTATCCAACCTGAAAAACAAAATATTTCCCATCCCTCCAAAATTAAGGAACCCAAAAGAAAACTTCCAAAAACAAAAGAGATTTTATGAAACAAAACACAAGCCAATGTAGTAAATATTTTTGTTATAGCAAGATCCAAATGCCATAACCTAGATTCACATCTTGTACACTGAGATTTGGATGCACACAGAGGCAATCAATATTTTGAAATGCTTACAGCTTAAAGACACAAAGAACATTGAATGGGAATGAGATACACCAGTCAAACACATTTTATAAGGATCAACAACTTTTTATTAGAGTTCTTTGTTTAATTTGGGATTTTTGAGGAGTGAAATACGTTTACAGATTATTCTATAGTAATCAAAATAGGATCTTATATTTTTTGTCAATAAGACACAAGGATAAAATAATTACATCTTCTGTCTACTCAGCACTTCACTACTACATAAATAAAAGTAACGTCTTTTTTTTCCCCTCTCAATGCATGGTTTTCTATGAAGCTTTGGCTACACTAACCCCAAATTAAGCTGTAGCTACTCTGACAGGGCAAGAATCTCAAAACATTTTAAAATTATGAGCGAATAGAGAAATTAGGTGTATGTTAGTAACACCTTTTAAAAGAGAACGAAGTAGCAGCAATCTTCTCCTGTATTTAATGTTAAAAGAGCAGGAATTCAGAATTACATTCCATTGAATCACATTTCAATTTATTTTCTTGCTTGGAATTCAAATACTCGGAGAGAACATTTGAGTTGTGCGACACTGACAAAACAGCAGAAACATTAAATAGCTTCTCTGAGTTGCTTTTTGGCTATGCCCTTACGTGCCTTCAGGTCTCTGCTGTTAATTAAATCAAGCCAGATTTCAACCAACTGCATGACAGCAGCGTCATCAACATGCAATCTGCTGAGGCTTTCTGAACATCCCCCTAATTACTTTTGTGAGTTTAGTGCCCTTTTGTGCAGTTCTTCACTGTATACAGTGTATACTATCATTTGATCCATGCATTTCTAGTGCTCAGAAGCTATTTCAACATTCTTATAATAGTTACATTAAAACACTGAAAAGCATCTTTAATGAGATCTTGCAATGGAAACTGGTCCTTCAACCTTCCTTAACCTGTGCATCTGAGAGGAGGTGCAGAAACACCTTTGAATGCCTGCAATGTGCTGTTCTTTTCCAAGCAGATTTAGACAATATTATGCTTGGAAATCTAAGAAGACTGGATGTAGGGATCTTCAATCTCCTTTGTTTAATTTTCTCTACTGCCCTGACCAAAGGAAAGAGATTCCTTACTGTGCTGTTTACATTTCTGGATAGCACGGCTTGAAATCACTGGACAAATGCAGGTACCATGGGCACACACATGCTGCTGAGCACCTGGTAATTATCACTGAGGATTTCCATTTTGTACAGCTTCCAGAAAGTCCAAGAGGCAGAAGATCTTCACAACTTCCCTTTCAAGGCAGTTAAGTCCTTCATTCACAGACTGAACTTACAGTATAACATATCCAGTACATTAAAAAGATCAGCTTTTTTTTTAAAGCATTGTATTAGATTTTATTTATCCTGTGGCACTTCTTTTCCCAGGCTCTGTGCAAAAAAACAGAGACTACCTCGGCGCTAACGAGTCTCAGCGAACTTTTAAAAACTGAACTTCTGTTCAAAACTAGGAAAAAAAAAACCCTGCGACTGAGTAAATCTACTGGACTGTTTTCAGAGATGGTGAAATCTTCCACAACTCCACACCAGATCAAGGATTTTTTTGAACAGTATTACAAACTACTACATATTTTAGTTCTCCATGCAGAGTCCATCAAAACTTTTACATTGTGATGCCACTACTAGAATGGTACAGCTCTATTAACTCAGCAGCCTTGCAGTTCTGTTGATATCATATCAATTCAATCCACTAAAACCTAAAACAACAGATGTTCCCATATATTATATACAAATTGTCCTCTTTCTATAGAATCCTATGTGAAAGCATACTACTGATCAAATACCATTTTTCCTTCAGTTTAAAAAAAAAACCCCAAACCACAGTGCCTTTTATTTTAAGCTCCATACTATTCATCTAACAGTTTGTTTCTCTCTCTCCTACTAGCAGAAAATATAATACAGGAAAAGATTTAAATGAAAAACAGATCTGTGTAGTGAATTGCATATGGTTTCCATTTTCCTTCATGCAATGTTTCATAGACAGTCAACAAAGAAATCCCTCCCACAAATCCGGATCTGAAGTCCACTTTCAGAATCTTGTCAGCACAGGAGTTAGGAGACAACTTTCTGTGCATGAAAATGCTGCAGTACGTCTGTGCTCTATCTCGTTAGGGTAAATCATTCCTAAAAAGTACCATTGGATCTCGTTAATAAATCAGTACGTATAAAATATGCACACTCAAATGCTGCTGGCTGTGTCTGCGCAAACCTGCCATAGAGTTTCCTGTTTGCAGGCGTAGTTAAGTTTGGTCCATGCCACACAGCTTGCTACATTTTATGCCTGTTCACAACATACGGAGTTTTCCAGCGCTAACAACTTTATACCTAGTTGACATGCTCCGTGCTATGCTAAACCCAGCCAATAGATACTACTTCTGCCAAGAAGCCTCCATAACTACTTTATTCCATCAAATTTCCTAGCTGATTTAAACAATTACATCCAAGGTGTTTGACTTTGTTTACATAAAACACATCTTTTCCTCTTATTCCTCACAGCCTATACTAATTTTTTTTTTCTCCTGCATTCTCAGCAGTTCCCGGTGACATACAAACACAAAGCAAGCATGCCATGTTTCTATTAGACATCAAAGGAGGTTTACAGAGCAGCAAGCTCCTTCTT
>NW_010118161.1:70725-78225 GCF_000699245.1 Pterocles gutturalis
CTCACGGGAGTTACATGTCAATGGAAGAGAATGAATGATGAGCTGCTGTTTGTCAGATGCATTTGTTGTTTCCATGAGTTAACAATTGTTTGGATTTCCCCCCCTTTAGGGATCAGCTTTAAGGGTGGCACAAGCGGGTTACAAAAATGTAATAGAAGAAAGCTTGGAGCACCTTCTCTTCTTCCTCTTCAAGGTAAAAGTCAAAGTTCAAAGTAGGAGGGGATGTGCGGGGAGAAAACCATGTTCTCAAGAAGCATTATTTGGTTAGCACATCAGAACGACACAGCACTGATCTCTGAAAAGACAGACACTTAGGTTTTGCATAGTTGCAAGGTGGAAATAAAGACCAAGTTTAGTAAAACCTAGGTAAATCATATATGGCAATATCTCGTCTTTGAGAGAATGCATGCAAGCATGGGATGAACACATGTTCTTGTCTGACAGACACAGCCTCTGCTTTAAAAGGTGCTCAGCACCTCTGTATTTATATGCCTGTTTGGAAAAAATCAAGAGAACAAAGGTTACCTGTTATGCAGGTCTTTTTTCTGATGGAGACTTGTGAACTGATAATTCTTTGACACGTTAAAGGAAGAAAAGGAAATTTTGATGATTCTATGTCTCCTTATATTTGTGCATAAGAAAATGAAAAATGTTACCTAGGAAAAAAAACAGTCACTAGAAAACTTAAAAAAAAATTAAATACATGAATATATGATATATGCAATTACTTTTTTTTTTTTGGTACATATTAATCTAGCAAGCTATCTGTACAGCATCACCTGCTCTAAAATGTAGTAACAGACCTGGCAACCCCACAAAAGTCTCTAGCACAGTTCAGTCTGGCACTTCAGCTCTTAGCATTCTTGAGTGCTGACCCAGAGCCTGGGCCAGGTCAGGTTCCTGAAAAAGCAGCAGGTATTCAAGGCTTGGGACAACACCTCCTAGTCCCTGAGTCTTCACACTAAATTCACTTCCAGACAAAGCTAAACTTACATGAACAAACCTTTCCATCACTTATTCCCTTCCACTTTCCCATTACTTTTTTTTCCAATCTTCTGAAGTTTTTAACTTCCCAAACTCTGAATTTTATTTCAGAGACTTCTCAGATGCCTGACAACACTTTTCAATCTGTTAATTTTTAGTGTCACGTCTACTGTCAAATATTTTCTTTGTCCAGTGATCTCCACCTTCCAAAAAACATACAGGTCTACCTGTGAAGGGAAGCTGTGGCATAACCCAGAACCCCTCCCTAGTGTTTCTCAGCCATTTCTGGTCTACGAGGCACACCAGCTGAAAACCTTCTTCCTCTGTGCACAAGTACACGACACAGGTATTCAATATTCTGGCTTTGCTAAGATAATTGAAAATCAGAGTTTGGAACAAAATGAAAAAGCTACACTTGCACAACATGCTTTGGTTGCAACCTGGATGTTGAGTGCTGTGAGACTCATGGTCTTTTCTGATTTCCTCAATGTAACCATCTGACATACGGATAAAACACACTATAGGTCACAAAAATCCGAAATGATTGAACCCATGGGATATATAAGTTACACAGAAGACTAACACATCCAGTAACAACTAAAAGTATTGTTGAAAAGTTCCAGAACAGAACATAGAGAAGAAAACTACTGGAAAATAATGCTGCATTATAAAGTCTATTTTTTTTTTTTTTATACAGACATCAGTTATGTGAGCTTTTCAGCCGTGAAGATGCTCAACTCAATCTGGCTTGGGAAACTTCTTTGGTTGCAGAGATTTTTATGAGGTGTACTTGGACATCCATAATGTCTCAGGCATCTATACTCATCATTTTTCTGGATCTCTTTTGAATTTACCCACTTAACTGCTTTTTCAGGTTTCACCCTCCATACGTACTATTTGTCAATAATATTGTAAGCAATATTAATACCCGTAAAATGTTTTAATTAATTAATACCCTGCAAAGCAATGTTTTGGTTCAGTGTTCAGCCAAAAATGCAATCTAAGGCTTCAAGAAAAGACACACTGAATAAAGACACCTTGTAGCTGGTGTAAAAGATGACAGAATTAAGGAATCAAGAGCAGAGCTGTATATTTCACCCCTGAACTTTAGGCAATCTTCCAAATATACTAAGATTCACATAGCAGATGCAAGTCTGCAAAGCAACAAAGGAAACCACTGCTGATCTGTGAAATGGGAGCAATGATATGGGCATCTTAGGTGTTACAGGAGCACCCAGAGAGGAGTGTGGGGGTAGTTGTTGTTGTTTGGGTTTGGTTTTTTTCTTTTAATCAAGACCGCATCCTTGAGATGTTAATTGCCGTACATAAAAGACTTCGATTTCAAGCGTTTGCCATCTTGGACAGCAGAGGGGGTAACTCCATACATCCAAGGAAAGCTCTTCATCGTCTTTCTCACATGGCTCCATCTCTCAGACTATCTCAGTAACTTCTCCAGTTTCTTTGGAACTTACATAAACATTTCAAAATGCTCAGTAATTCGAGAAGAGGAAACTCTATGACAAATATAACAGGCCTCAACAGAGTATGTTTTACCAAACTACTGGTTAGTAGCTGCAGTGAATTTAGACAGTTGGGTGTTGTCAAACACTTAGAAATATCCACCTGACCAGCACAATGGCTCACAGGTTTCTAGAAGACTGTTTGTCACAACTGCTAAGAGGACATTAGTGAAGCCACAATAAACACACATTTTCTTGTACTGCACATAAAGCAACAGCTAAGGCAAAGCGCTAATACTTTATTTGTAAAGTAATCAGGTGAAGTAAACAACAGAAAAAGTGTTAGCACCTCAGATTCATCAGGATTTGAAACTGATAAATCACATGTCAGTTAATTGACTAACAAAAGCCAACACATACTGCCATGAGAGCAGGACATGAGCTTTTTTTTGGCTACAGAAGCTCAAGTGACAAGCAAAAATTTCTTATTCTTTTTAATTGGAAGTTACAGGGGAGTGATGATGAACCATTCTGAAAACTTCCTTCCTGGAAGACACTGATAAAAAAAGCATAAATATCAGCATAATTTTAATTAAAAAGTTATTACATTCTGTTGATTTATTAACTCTTCTGTTTCACACATTTTCCAAGAAACAACTACCCTAAAAATTAAATAGTTAAGTTAAGCCTGGCAGCACCAGCATTCATCAGTTCATATGAAAATTTTGCAGAAATCAGACTTCACAGGACACCTTGTGAGCGATAAAAATGCTTTTAAGTTGACCCTTAGTTCTAATTTAAATGTTCAGGCCTACGTACTAAAGTCAGATAGAATCACAGAATCGTTTAGGTTGGAAAAGACCTTTAAGACCACCAAGTCCAACTGTTAACCTAGCACTGCCAAGTCCACCAGTAAACCACATTCCTAGGCACCACATCTACGCATCTTTTAAATACCCCCAGGGATGGTGACTCAACTGCTTCCCTGGGCAGCCTGTTCCAGCGCTTGACAACCCTTTCGGTGAAGAAAGTTTTCCTAATATCAATAGTAACAGTAGGTGATCAAATCTTTAGAACCTACAGGAAAGCCAGACAAAATACTACTCGCATGACTACTCCTTGGATATCACTTAGTTTTTGGAAATGTGATTTAAAACCTAGTCTTAAAAGAGAATGGATGGTTCTGTTACGTGGGTATGCTCAAAGCATGTCACGGAGCTGGAGCACTAGAGCCCAGCAAGGCTCTCTGACAGTCACTTCTTCTTAGAGCACACATCTCTGCACAGCACAAATGACTGTCTATATTCAGCCTCAGGAAAGTAACCTTCCATCTCACATTCAAGAACCTGGCTCATTATTGTTAAGTCTTTATCAAAAGCAAGTCAACCTAAGAAAAAAAATTACTTTATGAACAGAAGTTTTGGCAAGACAAAGATGACGCTTCATGCAGCAGTTAATATAAAGAGAGGATAATAGTTCTGCCAAAGACAATAAATACTAGAAGAAATGGCTTTCAGTTTTAGAGGCCCTGAGCAATATTGCTGGTGTTCATTTTAAGATCTGCTTCTACAGCACAATTCCCATGAGATTATTCTTAAATGTGAAAAGGATGGATGTTTTTGTTTTGGGCTCATTCACAATGTTGGCATTGCAAACCACAGGCTTGAACTGAGGTGGGAGTTAACATCACTTTGCCAGTAACTTCTTTCAACTGCATCCTTCTCTTTCTTGATCTCCCTTCCCCCCACTAAAAAAATCTCCAGGCATCACTATCGAAAATATACTCAAGTAATAAATCATGTATTTGCTCTCACGTGACTGGTATTCATTAGAGTCAAAGATCTCCAAGATCTGCCCCCAGAGCGTATTATGTTACTGAAACATAGAAATAGCTGCAACACAAAATTTTGCCAAATAAAAAAAAAACAAACCACCACACACAGAAGTAACAACAAACTGTCTCTCAGTTGGGCAGAAGAAAGAACATTCACAAAAATATGTTTGAGGGGTAAATCAAACCCCAAATTCTAATTAGACAAAAATCAGCCATTTAAACCCAACAAGACGCAGGTTTTTTAACTAAAAGCTTCTATAAAGCATACACTTTTTCTGGTCACCCAGACAGTTCTATTTTTGAAGAGGTTTTGGTTTTTTTTTTTTCTAGAAAGGAATGAAAAAAGAAACAACAAACACTGCAAAAGTTTATCCATTCTATATCTTTCCTTTGGTTAAGCAGTAAACTACATGCCCCTAAACTCACTCAAATGCTTTGTTCTCTTTTATTGTCCAGTTATTTTGCTTTACCGAATACTACAATCACTTTGTAGCAGAAGTGACATCTTCTATGAGAGAAGCAACGATCTTCCAGGGATGTGGTAACCTGACTGAATCATTTGAGTCTGAGTGGGGAAAAAGAACACTTGATTCAGCTGCACATCTGGGTTTTATAAAGGGTCCAAAAGCTTAACACTAACGTGCTTCAGGGCTCAAACACAGTCTGAGAGATCACAGCAGTCAAAAAAGAAGACAGTGTTAATCCAGGGCATATCGTGCTCTTCACCACCACTCTGAAAATTAACTTAGCTCAGCTAATTTTGCATCTCCACTAATTGTGTGTTGTGTATGAGTAAGCAATGACTAAGGAAATGTCAAAGCTATTCCATATCCTGTTCTTTTCCTGAAGAAAAACATGACAGGCAAAGAGGATACCTCCCATTAGGCCACAACAATTCAACAAGGCAGCTATTTGTTTTCACAGGAATGAAATAACCTATATGCAATCTAAACATTGCCAGTCATTATAATTACTTGTTACCACTGTGCTGAGCATACATGATTCCCCCCAAACAGTTTACTATCCAAAAATCAGTTCAAATATGTGCATGAGTGCATACACAAAATTTAAGCTGGAAAACACACAGTGAGCACAAAGTGACCCGCATATGAAAATTCCTGCTCTATGTACTCTGGTTATTTTCCAACTTTTCCAATTATGCATTAGTAAACTTTGACCTCCGTCTAGGAAGGCAATAAAAATACTGAACAATACAGAACATAAATGATGCATGCATTACAACCGTGATGAAAATAACCAGACTGCTGATGAGGTAAGAAAAAGCGGCATTGGTACTGAACCTCCTGTTCAGCTTCTCCCATCTGCAAAGGGCAGAAATCAGCATTAGCCAACTACAGGTATCCACCTCAGAGAAACCAAGTTATCCCTTGCTCACTGAAGATATAGGAAACACAGGCTCCAAAACTTGGCTGTCATGAATTTCAACAATGTTGGATGCCCACAGTAGCTGGACTGACCTCTTCCAGCTCTGCCTTCTCCCCATTCATGACTCTCGCAAACTCTTGTGACATGTGAGGCAAAGCACATAAGCAGGGGAAAAAAAATGGGATTGGGGAGTGAAAGGAAAAGTAGAATGTTACAGAGTAGGTGGAAGAGTAAATACACTAAAGCATCCAAGTTACATGTCAGATGAGGAGGGAAAGCAGGCCAGATGGGGCAAGTGAAAAAGATGTAAGGGAAGGGAAAAGGACGGGGAAGAGGGAACACAGTGTTTAGAGGCTATAGCTTTCACCTGCCCATTATGTTTTAGTTACAGGAACTACACAACAGAGGAGCATTAGGCTGGAACATTACCCAGGACACAGAGAGCTGGACTAAAGTCATTTATAAAAGAGCTACACACAATATTTACTATGCACAATGCTAAGGCCAGGCTGCTCGGAAAACTGAACGGCACTTACGGATGTGGCTCTTAGCAGTCATATAGCTTTCGTACAGGGGTCTCTACCAAAGGGGGTCTTCAGTCAGCACCGATAAACTGTTGCCAGCCTCATAATTTTCTCAGTCATCATGAATAACATTACAATCAACAGATGAGCCTGACAGTTCAAGCTGAAGGTGCAAAACATGCACCACACTCTCACAGCAATGAGCACAGCTACTCACAAGCACATAACATCCCTACAAGCATTGGCCAGAAGTAACAAGATTACTAAGGTGCAAACTTTTAATTAAAATAAAAAATTAGTGAGTCAGATTGCGGCAGAGTGCAAAGAAACAACAGGACTGTAAGACTACGTTAGAACTTGCCCAACCATCATCGATACTCATTGCTTAACAGCAAGGTGACAAACTGTACAGAAGCAAGTACCAGATGCTCTCGCCTCCCCTCACCTGTTGATGCTTCCTCCGCCCTCACCTCTTCTCTCCCCATATTATCCTTATCTTCTTTCTTGGATCCGTATCCTAAGCATTCCGGATAAAAGTGAACAAAAGTGAACATAATTTCACAGTGTAACCCAGGGGATTTTCTGCTAATTGAGACTACTCCTTTGCATTTGTTCACTCTCATCAGCATTTAATTCTCCACTCCCTTTGTTCTGTCAGCTACAAAATCAGGAAGTTTTACATGGGTTTTTGCTATGATGGAAATGACAGTCAGTCTGTACTGTTCCCTATGTCCTATGCTTACTTGTTCCTAATCCTCCTAAATCACGATTTACCTTCTTGAGTGCAAAAAAATCTAGATCAAATCATGACAGACAACTTTCTGTTACAGAATTACAAAAATAACTATATTCAACTTAATGCTATTATTTCAATTCATTTATCAGCTGCAGACATCCCAGTTACTGTTCTGTAGTTCCCTGGATAGCATCTAGAGCTTTGAAAAAAAGAGATACAAACTTCACAATTGTCCAGACACTTCCTATAATAACTTTTTAAATGTAAAAACACACATTAGCAGCAACTGAGCCACTTCACTAGTGTAAATGCAGCCTAGAATGTTCCGCAAACTGTAAGAAACATATAGCCCCCGTGCTAGCTACACAGTTCGTAAAGGTTTCAAAGATGCCCATCCTGTTCAGTCCAGAGAGTGGCCTGGCACTGCACTGTGGTCTGCCAGGAAAAGAAAACAACCCAGCAGAAATATAGCTACTTTCTTTTTCATGGTAGCCCTCCAAAAAAGCATTAATGAAGAAGTTGTACTTTTCAAAATCCTTAGTTTCCTTCAAGTTAAAAAAATCAAAGAACATTTTA
>NW_010118161.1:83225-87524 GCF_000699245.1 Pterocles gutturalis
GAGTCTCTCTTCAAGTACGATTGCTGTTTTAGTCATAGCAAATCTGAAAAGTTTTATGACTTAGACTTTGGTTAAGCAGTAGAAAAATGTTTTCAGATCTTGTTAAAAAACTTGCTTAATTATGCTTTCAAGGAGAATATGATAGTTTGCGAACATTTTTTCTATCTAGTGCTTACTTGCATAGTTACTTTTAATTTTTTTATAATTCTCATTGAGAAATGAAGAAAGGAAATATTGTTATCCAGGCAGTAAGAGGCTCTCCGCGAAAATCCCGTTGAAGATAGCCTGCATTAACTTTTGCTAAATAAGCACAGACAATGAAAACACATGGAACGAGTGTTTCTGCTATCTCTAGTCCTCTATTTGCATTAATCTTTATTTTAAATGACCTTTCTGGATTTAGGAAGTGATTCCCCTCCCATACACCCATGACTCTTCAAAGTTACATTTTTAGACTGTAAGGCTGAAATCTAGGAGGCCCCCTTGGCATGGGGCTTGGAAAGGAGGCGGAGGGGTGGGGGAATGCAGTCTGCAAAGCAGCAGATACGGGAAGAAAGCCTGTATTGTTAGGAATGAAGAAGGAAGTATAGCTACTTCGGCTCAGTAATCAAAACATTTTCAAAGTGAATTAAGTGATTCTGTGGTTCGTAAAACAGGGCTGTTTTAGTTGAAACAAGTTCTAGCAGATCACAATCATAAAGAAAAGATGTCCATAGTTATAAAACAAGAGGGTTTAAATATGCATGTCAACAAACACAAGATAGCTGTATACAAATAGTTCAAGAGAAAAAAAAAAAAACCCAAACCCAAATATTACTTTTTGCAATGACTAAGAAAATTAGCAGGATCCAATGCGTACTGAATCATGGCGACAGTTCTGTAAAATCAGGATGATACCAAAGCTTAAGCCTGTTGTACGAACTAAATGGTACAGTTCATATTACCATAAAATGCACAAAACCAGAAAAAAAAAATTAAAGCCTGTATGAACATTTAAATAGGTGTTTCAATATAATAGACTTTCATTCATCTTTAAGGAGTTTTTTTAGTACAATCAACAAAATTACATAGGGAATAGGAAGAAAATATTTCAAACCTTTTATATATATATAAATTCCTTTACTGTTCAAAAAAAGAAGGCGGCAAAGAAGGGTCAGGGAAAGTCACTTAACTTTACAGAAATAAATATCAATCAGATAAGCATCCAAATGTGACAAAAACCCAGTTACTTAAAAAAAAAACCCATGTCATTTGGCATTTTTCTGCCTTGTCATTAAGTGGCATGTTGTCTTCTGTATTCCTGTTACCAGTGCTATTGACCGCATCTGTAAGGTCAGAAGACTAAAAGACACTGCTATCCTCTCCACACTCCTTACCCCCCTTCCTCTACGATCACTGTGCGTCCACAGACATTTCTGCAGACCACCCAAGTACCACTGCTAGATGGAAAATACTATAACCAAAATAGCTAAATACTTGCCTAAAAATTCCAAACTTCTCAATAGAATGTTAAATTATTATAATCTTTTAATCAAAAACTGTTAAGCAGATTGGAAAATAAAAAACCCTAAATCCTAGGGGTTTTTTTAAATAACAAATTTTAATCAAGATCATAACTTTATTTTTATTTGCAAAAGGCTTTGCTTCCTAAACTGTACTTTATTAAAAAAAGAAAAAGTCCTAATTGAAATAATAGTTTTAAACCTACAAAGACAGGAAATGCCACAGTTAAGAATGAAACTTTCCTGAATAATGCTACTGTACTTCAGTGCTGCATTTTACGCTGCATTGCAAAAGTATCTAAAAATAACAACCTGCCCTTAAAAAAAAAAGTCCTGATCACAGTTGGAGAATACAATTCTCAGTTTCCAAGCTACCAATATTTAAAGTGAGATTCTTAATATAGGTATCTGGAAATATAATATTGGCAATCATGGGTTTGTTTTTTTTTTGTTACAAGTATTCTAAAATATTCTCAAGCCCTTACTGACTCAATGATTATCAACCAGATACAGCACCCAAAAAATCTTAAGCCCTTTTAGCAAATCAATTACAATTTCAAGGAATATCAGTTTTAAAGAAGAATCAAGTAGAGATAACTATCCAGTCATTAGTAGTACCCAGTGAATTAACTGAAGGGAAAATAAATTTGCCTCCGTTCAAGATGTAAAGCTCTTTGCTGATTCTTTGATGAATTCTGCTTGCGTACAGTTATTAGAAAGACTGCACAATCTTTCCACTTAGAACTTCTACTGCCAGCATAACTTCCCTGATAGCTGTTAATGGAAATCTATAAAGCAAGCAGCGTTTTACATTCTTTTAAAAGTACTTCTGATTTGCCACTTCTGTATTTCTTTAAAATGGTCAAACAGGTAGGAAGACATACCAACTTAAAGCATACACTTAAAATTTTTACTTAGAGCTACAAAAACTTAAGTATGTGTTTTATAAAGCCAATGTAAGAATATTTAATGTCTTGGAATTAATTTTTCATGTTTGAATTAGCTAGACATGTTTTATGCTTGATTCATTTTTTTAAGACCTCTTATTCCATCTCATTAGATTCAAATAAAATTTTATTTATGTAATTGATAATTTGTACACTTCAATGGGTACATGAGCTAAAATGCATCTTTTTCTTTATGGCAAAACAATGACTAGAGCTCGAACACCTGAATAATTACATATTAATTTATTATTAGTCTAATTTAAAACCTCAACACTATCCCCCCCTTCAGCCTTTTGGTAAATTCATCCCTTTTATAATCAGTTTTCAAGCTAGAACTTAAAAGCATCTTGCTGCTATTCTGTATGGGATGTGTTTGAGAAGGGTTTGAAAGCACAAGTTTGTTGCTTACCTATGGAGGCACTAGCGAGCAGCAGTGATTTCAGAAAACCATGATAAAACAGAATCATTTAAACTGTAGCAACAAGTAATACAACTATTTTTTCCCCTTTTAAGCTTCCAATGTGTTTTATACCTCGTGGAACAACACCCCAGTGATGCTGCAGATGTGACTGCTAAATTGGATTACAGTCACTGTGTGTATTTTATAGACAGGAAAGTTTAGCAAAGCAGCTAAAATGTTTGTGATGTGAAACGATGCTAGTTGCACGCTTTTAATCTATAGCATAGGATATGTTTAACTGAAAAACTTACTGAAGCTCTACAAAGTTATTTTGCTTTCTTACAAAGTGCAGATTTTGAGAGAAAGCTAAATTTAAATAATATGCAAAGCAAAAATACTAAAGAAATATCATTATAAGCGTATAGTTTTAACTTGTTATCAAAACAGATATAAAACGCAACCAGTTTTCTTTACAGCACATTCCCTTTAACTGGGTTAATCTGCACGTGGTTGCCTCCATTTATACAGAAATATTTTATTCTTAACGCGCAAGATTATTTTACTTATCTGCTCCTAGCAAATATGTACTGTATAAACATATCCTTTATCTTGAACTTCAGTATTTCTCTGCTTCCAAGAAGAGTAAAGACATCTGGTTAACTTACTCTGCATGAGTACAATATGCAGGCAAAATCCTGTATGAATTGCATATAAAATAAACCATGGCTTCAATCCTTCCTGGTTTTCCTAATGTTCAGTGTGAGGAGTCTGTTGAAATTGCCTCTCTGATACCTGTCAGCACAATGATACCTGATGTACCAAAATGCCTTTTTTTTTTTCCTCCAAATAAAATCAAGTTCTGTGCTTGTTCTACAGCTCCCAATGTTTTAACGTTTAATTCTGTTATGTGTGTTCCCCCCTAACAAAGTCCCCCAAACTGGAATCGTACAAACTGTTGCACACCAGCGGTGATGGCTCCAAGGGACTGGCTGGACGGAGTTGTCATGTGTCTGCCTGTCTACACTTGCTGTGCAGAACATCCTCTCACCTGTACAGCAGGCACAGACAGGCAGTCGCATGACAACCCAGCCTGAGGGACAGCTGCCAGTGGGAAACCACTCTGACACACCAGAGCATCTTCACCAACAGCTCCAGCCAAGAGTCACTCTGGATCTCAGACGGCCGGTCAGTAATCAAGCCACGTGCTGCAACCCACCTAGAGTCAAACCAACACTGCCTATAAAATACAATAAAACCCACTGCTGAAATTTTTACTGTGCTTCCTATAGTACTCTTTTCCTAGTTGTTCTCATTAACTCACTAACAATAAGTTTTATTAATACGCAGCTTTGCGGCACCATTGTATGTTTCGTCCTCCCATTTACTGCTCAGGCATAACTCGAGCAACTTGCATTATTAAATTATTGTTGGTATAAAAATCACTAACATT
>NW_010118161.1:87555-138338 GCF_000699245.1 Pterocles gutturalis
AAAGCCGAGAGCAGCTTATTGTGTGGCAAGTTAATTCTGTAAACATACACAATGTCAGACTTTAGAGTAACTTCTCCCCTTTTCACTCTCTCACTTCCTTACTTATTTTTGTATCCCCCTCCTGAACCACACAGAATTTTACAATTCGGAATAAACCATGAAATTATAATAGAAACTGCACCTATCACTAGATGTTGATAATACTATCCTTTCCTATTGAAACAGAATGGATATATTTTATTTGGAAATAAGACTAAATGAGATTTTTCCAATAAATGTAAATTTCACATTTATGTAAGTTCTTATCCTAGAGCCCAGCTTGGCATCCTTTGCACACCAACAATGCCAGTGAAAGCTCTGAATGCTTTAGAAAGAAGAATAAAATCACATTCTCCGACCATGCCCTGTAAAAACGCTACACCACTATATAAATGGCATCCTTCTGTTTACCACAAAGAGGTTTTTGATTCACAAGCTAGGATGGCATTCCACATTCTCAGAGTCCATTTTATCCTCATGCAGAAGTGGCTAATTCACACATTTCAAATTCGCAGGTTGACTCTCAAATGAACCTTCGCACAAAAGCTTACAGCTTTTTTGTGCTACTTAGCTCTCAGTTGTTACTGCTTTGTTAAGATGCTCAGATTTAAATTTTTTTTGTGTAGGCATGCCTTATAATGCTTCAGCTAGTATTATACTCTAGGAAAAAAAAATATTTGTGAAGTCAATGAATGTGCTAATCTTGCACTTATTTGCAACAGCCTCAAAGTGGTACACAGTATTTTCCTTTCTTGATTTTAAGCAAGTGAAAAAAGCACAAAGTCATGGTACTGGTCATACAACGAAGTTATGAACACAAGCAACTGTATGCAGGATCAGAAACTGATCCAGATTAGTATTCACATAACTGATACTCTAACTGCTTCACCCACACTATTCAAACATCAGCTTGGTATTTCCACAATTACAAGCCTAAAAAGCATGCTTAGGCACTGATCCCCACCTCATCAGGAATAAAATCCTGTTGTATGTTTGAGCAGCAACAAAAACACGTCAATGAAACAACCGTTTCTTTTGCAATCCTGATACCGTACAACAAATTTTGAGAACTTTCACCGAGGTAATTTGCTTCAAAATGCATTCTACTGTGGATTCTTCACTTACAAATGCTGCAGCTCACAATTAAAGGAAATCATTTATATCCTTCTAATGGCACTAGCAAGCAACCACTTGCATCCAGAGAGTGATTTTCATCTCAGAGTGAATTCCAGACTGTAGAAAATGGGCTCAGCTTACACTAGAGGGGGTACACAGCCCTAGAGGTCCTCGTGAGCGCTCCAGCTGTGTAAAGTACGCTGTGAGAGCCCTCTGGTACACAGGCTGCTACAGCATTCCTTGCTCAGGGGCACAGGCACAGGGGGAGCGCACTCAGCACTGTGTCAGAGAACAAAGGTAAGAGCTGAGTTTCTGCATCCTCCCCAGCTGCGATGGAGAGGCTCTTGCTACTGTGCAAGGACTGCAAAAGGGACTGGCCGAGCGGGAGGCAGGGGAATCTGAACTCCCTACGACCTCGCAGTATGCACAGCCGTCCTGAGCCCGGGCACAGGCCAGACACATAAACATGAGTATCACTTCACACGTCACTGAAGACTACATATCTTACCAGGGTGGAAATAAAACAGCATGCAGCCATTTCAGTAATCATCTGAGAAGAGGATGTGACAACTAGCAAACCAAGCTGAAAGTGAGGAGAACATTTGAAAGAGACAAAATGTAATTATCAAAATTGGAATTCAGCCAGGAGATCAAATATTGGCTTATTTTCAGAAGCCAGTAGTTCTGTTTCTGAAACAAGTCAGCGGTCTATCAGTTAACCTAATGGTCAAGCTGTGGCTTTGACCATCTTCAGAAAGTATCTAAAACAGAGCTTACTAATTCTTTACATCCTGCTGAGAAAGGCCCAGCAAAAACAAAACAAAACGAAAAATCCAGCATAACTTGGTGAACTCTTAATAATCATTATACAGCAAATCGGTACTTAAGGAGGAACTTCTTCCACCAGTAAAGCATGGAAGACTGTGCTGTTAAGAAACTCCTGAGTCATCTCCCATATTGGCCTGAATGAACTACTGGTATTTTCATGACTCTGAAAACACAACTGTTTGGCAAAAAAGAGGTATTATTTTAAAATATGCATATGGAAATCAGACAGTGGCCAATTCCCTCCATGTAGTGTTCTGAGATTCCCAGGTGACATTCTCCAGCACACTATCAAAACAATTCATTTTTAAAGGTGCATAGCAAAAGCCATTCCATAAATATTTTCAGGAATTTTTATATTGTACACTAAACAAAGATCAGACTCAAAAAAGCAACACCAAACTACCTGAAAAATTGCCACAGCACATTGTAGCTGCACCTCCAAGTGCTCAAGACAGAACATAGCAAGGGGTGTTAATCTCACCATATCACTTATTTTAATTATAGTTAACAGTTCCTAATCTAAGAAAAGTTCTACTAGCTTCAAGGTAGATCACAAAAAACAACAGCTTAAATTTTTCAAATTCATAAAGGCGCCTTTGCATCTATTTTTAATTCATTTTTATGTCACTGTTGTGAATTAAAAAGAAATGCAAAGGTGCCTCAATCTTAAGGTCTATCCCAAAATTGCTAATGACTCAGGAAAAATCACTACTAACCAGCACAATTTCCACCTTCAGCAGTGTTACTGAAGTAACTACCTAAGGTCAGTACCAGATTCTGGATTCGCAAGACTCAACAGAGCTCTGGCTTATAAACATGCATTGCAGGACCTTTCCCTGATGGTTCTAGAAAATCCACCGCAGTAAAACACTAAATTACTTTAAACAGAATATGACTTGTCTGCACAGTCCCCATCAACCAACTCCCTGTTTTGTTGGGGTAAGCCAGTGTTTTGATTATTACCTAGGGTAAGATGGAAAGATGGAGTGATGTTTTAGAGCTCATGTAAAACTCTCTCTTTACTTGTGCCTCTTTCATACAATGAACTGGTTCACCCTAAAAATTGCTGAATTTTTGCTGAAAACATTTAGTTTAAATTTTTTTTTTTAAATCAGAAAATAACAGGATTTGTATTTTAAATGTAGCCCAATTTTTCAATGAAAACCAACACAAAGCTTTAAAAAACCACAAGGGTTTTACTGTAAAGCTGACAGTGCACATAGTAATCCCATTTTAACCTTCAAAAATTAACAGGACTGCTCTTAAGATACAGAGAATCATTATCAACATCGTTGAAAAAAATAATTAAACAGAACAGACAAGCAAAAAATTTATTCCCAAAGCTGCCTAACAACATATTCAATTAAAGTGAGCAAGTGGGATGTCCTGTTTACCAGAGAAATGCTTTTTCCAGTTCTCATATTACTCACCTCAGAGGTACTGATCAGCAGCAACATTTCTTACCAAGGTACCTTTTTTCAGATTTTCAGTAGCAAATTTGAAAATCCATACCAACCAGCTGCAGAACTCTGCAGACAGGCTTTTAATCCTCTCAGAACACGAGGCCGGAGAACAATTATTATCATTAAGTCAATTGCTGTTGTTACTTTTAGAAGTAACTTTACCTGGACAATTCATGATCAATTTACAGGAGATGTGCAAGAGCAGTCCAAACAGGCATAGGACAATAAGCAGAACATTCCAGGTTTTTGTTTGTTTGTGGTTTGTGGTATGTTGTTTGTTGTTTGGTTTGTTTTTTTTTTTAAAATAAGTGTGGAAACCACAGGAAGACAGTAAAAAAATAAAGACAAAACCAAACAAAAACACCCCCCACAACACCCTGTACATGTGTTATCAACAGTTCAACAGAAATCTTAGAGCATCAGCACTCTCCATTAATCAAAACCAGAAAATTTAAAGGACACAGATAAAACATTATTTCAGTTCAGGTCTGTACAAGCTGATCTAATATTTTAAGCTGTTATCAGAAGATTGAATAAATACTGGGGTTTTTCCCAGTTCTTCATTCCTTACCTCATCATCTTTATACCAGGACAAGCTTTCTGCAGTTAGAACAAACCAGTATTCCTTGGATCCTCCTTTCATGATGCCAATATTGTTGATGGTCAGCCAGCCCTTCCGGATGACCTGTGCAGAGGTGCAGTCAGGCATAAGTTTAGTTCATGACCCATTTGACATAATTCTGCTGCTGCATTCATTCTTCTAAATAACAACTTGCTAAATAAAACGAGAACAGGTGCATATTTTCAGTCTCTGGCAAATTCAAGAGTTTTTGCAGGTACCTATCATTCAAGGAAAAAAAGTAACAAAGTGAATATAGTGTTTTTCAGTCAAAAGGTTGGAGAAATAGAAGCCTAAGTATTACAGCGTTGTACTTACAGCAGGTATGAGTGCATTAAGGATTGTGTAAATGTGAATATATTTATTTGCTGTATAATAACACATTATAGAAGTCCAACAACTTTATATGTGACTACTCTGTTTCAGTCTAATTGTTAAAGTTATTTATAAAGTTGAAGACTAGGAAAAGCACCTAGATTCTGACAAAGTGAGTGGCTTCTGGCACACATTGGGAATTTTCAGAAGGGGTTGAACCAAGTGACAAAGTGGAGAGGTCTTCTCCAGTTAATCTGAAATTAAGATAGGAAGCAGTAAGAAGAGGTATAAGATACCTATTTTCCTCTCATAAGGTAGAAGAAGAAAAGATAAGGGGGGGGGAAACCCAAGGTGTTAGCAAAAATCAGGGGGAATATAGGTAAAGCAGAATTTTATAAAATAGATACAAGTCAATGATGAAGGAACAGATGGGAATGGCATACCTATAAATACTAAGGCCAGGAAGCTGCATCATGCAAAGAGAAAGGGGGACAAAAGAAAATTGAAGAGGAATGAACTCTAGAGGTGAAGAAAGAAGAAATGGTCATGAGAACTGGCTTATGGATCATACAGATAGAAACTTTCAAATTTATGGGAATGTTTGTTTACCAATACATATATGAGGAGAAAGCAAACATTCCTTCTTTGTCATCCTCTGAAGACAACAACAGAACTCTCCCAGTAACACAGATGCAGGGAACCTCAGCCATTCTGCTGCTCCCCACAGCAAGACCCTTTACTTGCCTATCTGAAGTACTGAGATAGAAAGAAGTGCTTAGAGGAGCACTTCAGAACTCCCTCAGTAAGTCCCACAAGCATCGACTTGTGGGATCAAAACATGAGTTCCCTCATGCTTTTAGGGAAATACACAAGACTGGGACATTCCTCTCATAGGGCTTTATGAGACTAATAACTCCAATATCAACAGATAACCAGAGAAAAACATTGCTCAACAGCTATTCCTTGTTATCTATAAAAGTTTCAGAATGAGAATTCCCTCCCATTCTGCAAGCACGTTCGTGTAAGCTCCCTGAAGAAACCAGCTTTGGTACTGCACAGAGCAAGGGACTAAGTTATATTTGATAACTAAACCGAAGAAAGAGGTCAGAAGTTGTACCTGAAAAGCTGGTCAAAGTACTGGTGGTGTCCAGAATCCAAGAGTATCGATTTCATTTCAAAGAAGTATGAAAACCACTGAAGATTTTTTAAAAAACCCAAAAAAACCCCCAAACAACAACAACAAAAAACAAAAACCAACCAACCAACCAAACAAAAAACACCAAACCCAAAACACAACACCACTACAGGTTTTCAGCCTGTCAGAAAAATTGCTAAAAAAGCATCGATTTGGTTCTGAAGACTGAGCAAGCTATGAGAGAACTAGACATGACTCCCATAGAGAGACTCAAGGGTGGGGCCCGAGCAGACTGGATAGAATAGCTTGCATCACAAATGTTTCTGCAGAAGTTTGTCATTATTTTTAACATTCATATTCATTGAAAACAAAAAAATAAGTGGAGGGGGGACATTACCATTTACAAATAGACACAGAATGCTTGCCCAAGTGCAAGTTAAGGGAAACATACTGATACAAACTTGATTACCCATCAAATCCTCATTTTATTTTACAATGTTTATTGCAGCAAACTTTTAACAGGAAACAAGCAACATGCCTATAGAGCCAGTATACTGGCCTTCAGGCAGCAGCCACAGAACAAATTGGGAAACCAAGCTAATTTCATTTTTTTTTTTCTGCACTGAACTACACAAATGCAAATGGAAGAAATTTTCAGAAAAATCCAGGAAAATAAAGTTCCCCAACCACTTGAACTTAGCTCTACAACAAGGTGAGCTATATTTGTACAGCAGACTAAATACTTCACAGCAAATGTGCAAAAGAGGTTGTTCCCATGTTACAAAGAGATGGAAAGAAGAGGCTATGAGAGGATGCTGCTGAACTGTGCTGTGACTGAAAATGCCGTGTTGCTTCCTGTAAAGCACGTATCCACATACAGGAAGCACAGGCAGCTGGGGTGATCCTTGACTATCAACCAGCTTTCTTGGGTCCCTCTTCCCTCCAGGGCTTTATCCCATGGTACTCTACCAAGCAGATCCCTGAAGAGGCCAAAGTCTGCTCTCCTGAAGTCCATGGTAGGGAGTTTGCTGCATGCCCTCCTCACTGACCTAAGGACCTTGAACTCTGCAGCCAGGCTGCCCTTGAGCTTCACATTTCCCACCAGCTCCTCCTTGGTGAGAGCAAGGTCCAGCACAGCACCTCTCCTCATTAGCTCCTTTATCCCTTGGAGACAGTTGTCATCAACACATTCCAGGAACCTTCTGGCTTGCTTATACCCTACTGTGTTGTCCAACAGGTATCGGGGTGGTTCAAGTCCCCCATAAGAACAAGGGCTTGTGACTGTGAGGCTGCTCCTATCTGTCTGTAGAGGGCCTCATCCACTTGCTCTTCCTGGTCAGATGGTCTGTTAGCAGACCCCCACTACACCTGTCCCTGCCCTCCCTTTGATCCTGACCCATAAGCTCTCGGTCAGCTCCTCATCCATCCCCAGGCAGAGCTCCATGCACTCCAGCCGGTCACTGGCATATAGATGACCAACAACATCTTATTAAATCATTCCTGTTTCCCAGGCACATTTTGTTAAGTACAAAAAGCTACACTTTCAAAATGCTCAGTAACAGTGTTGGGGTTGGGGGGGGGAGGGAGATGTTCAATCAAGGTGGTGTAAGCACAAAACAAAGTGAGATTAAGCAACATAGTTTTCCTTTCCAGAGAAGCTGAATTACACCTTAAGACTCCAGCCAACAACTCAAAAAACAACTAAGCTATGTTTTAGAAATAAGCATCCTTCCATGGGCAACAAGCAACAAAGATCTTCAAAGAGACTTTTGAAGTTAAAAAAAAAAAACCCCAAAACTCTGATGGGCAGGGTTGTTGGCTTTTTTTTTTTTAAACTATTGTGTTAGCTATGTTGTACTGTACTTCAGTTTAAAAAAATGGAAGAGCTGTGTTCCATCGTTGTTTCCACTAGTCCATTTTTGGTTGATTTGGATTTAAGAGATCCATTTCAATATTTTCTATCATATTTCTAAATGTCACTCTGTGCAAACCGGATATTAGTGACATGAGTTATGAACTTCAGGAAGGTGAAAAATATAGGCACTGCCAGAAGCTAGTGAAGACAATATTCTGACCGGTAGCTGGACTCCGTGGACAGGATGAACAAGAGATGACACAGTTCCTTCCTTTAGGATCCTGATATCTAATCTGGGTGTCTGAAAAATGAAACTTAGAGGGTACGAATGCACATGAACAAGCCAGAAGGAAGTAATTTTCTGATAGTACAGCTGCACAAAACCCAAATCATATCTGTTGTTCTTATTCTCCACTACTTCACGGATAAACAGGAAAGCAGGATTTGACACAATAGGTACATTTTATGTAGTGCTGCATGACTTACTCATTCCATTAAATCAAATAAGGTAAAAGAAATACATTAGAGAATCAGAAAGTGTTCCATTAGTTTAAAAGAAGTATCTGAAAGATGGTTTCAAGATAAGTGAGAGAAAAGTGAAATTGTCCGGGCAGACATAAACACAAGTGTGAAAATCATGAGACTGGTTACTTCTGCAGCAATACAAGCAGCAGAATTTGTTAACATAGCTCTCTTCTGAGGTTATGTTATGTAACCCCATTGAAAGACTCGTGAACACACAACACAACTCCCAGCACTACACTATCTTCTAATCCCTGTGATAATAGCATGTGTTACCGAACAGCAAGCACATTGAGAGAATAAAAATTGCAAAAACAACTGTGAGGCATCCTTATAAGCTATTGGTTCTTTGGGTTCAAATATGAAGATTCTCACACTACAGAGGATAAAAAGGAGGAACAGATTAGAAGGGAAACCTAATACAGTATTTCACTGTAATTTGCCAAATGTCAGAGCATAAACTGATAAGACCTGTTCAGATACCCAACACAAACAAGATCTTGTGACACTGCATCCCCAAAAATCCCTGCACTGTATATTGCATAACTTAATAACAGTGCCTTAAGTCCTAAACACATCTACTTTAAAAAAAAATTTAGTCTTTACAGAAGCAAAGCACTCAGTAGTGAAAAACTGAAACGTGCTTCCAAACATCGTTAAAGACTGAGGAGATTAAGTCAATCATGAAGGAATGTTAACCTAAAAAATAAGTATAGTTCAAGGCCATTTAGAACAGCAACACTTCTCTAGTTTTGATAAGGTGAAAAAACAAGAGCACCATGCCTCATTCAAGGATATTTAAAAATCTAGCATCAAGCGGTTGCCCATGTGCACCACCTCTTTTACAGAAACACCGGTATTTCTTAACAGAACAGCCTTGTCATGATTTTTCATAACCACCTCACTGACCACGGCACAAGTTCCCATTTTCATCTATTTGCTTAAAAAAATTCTTTACTCTATTTTTTTCCTGGGTCATGCAAAGTAACAGGATTTGAGTATATCTGAAGAAAAGAAGCAGCAAAGTACACTACAAAGCAGTATTAAAATGGAAAAAAGGAAAAAGGGGTTACTAGGGGAAAAGTTATTTATTAGCACAATAGTCCAGGCCAGCTGATGGGGTCTGAATGCTAAATGTGTCCAGAACAAGGGATTCAGATTGCTGGTGTAATGTTGTAAAAGAGGCAGGTCAAACACAGCTGTCGAACCTAAACCTCCAAATCACTTGGACAGTGATTGGAAACTCATAGTTCAGATTAAGCCCCTTCTCCAATTACAGGTGCTACTTCAACCGCAGCAGCAGATTTTGCTGTAGAAGTAAAACACCACACAGAATTTAATATAAATTACATATAATCCTCTATAATTTGAGTATCTTGCATTCTCGCACACAGGGGTATCAATTGGGCACACAGAGCAATGACACCTTCACCTTCAAAGGTTTATCATGAAGGGGAGCTTTAACCACTAAAATTCAGTCAGCAAAACAAATCTCAACACACAAAATACACAGTCAAGAGTGGGTCAGCTTTCAGAAACCAGATCTTGCTAGTGTGTTGTGTAAAACCAAGCATTACACTGATTATTTCAAGCAAATTAGAAGACAGACTAACCTGTGGCTTAAAAAGAAACTTTGTGGAGTCAGGTCAAAACCTCAGGCGGAAGCAAAGAAAAGACAAACAAAAAAGGCCAAAGATTAAGCATGAGAGGATAAATTAGTAGTAGAGGAAAAAGGAGCAAAAACATGTTAAAAGGAATTGGCACTATACTTCTTCGAAAAATGCAATATTGCTGTGCTCATCTTACTTCTGAGATACACAGAAGTAGTTAAAAGTTATCTGCATCATTCCAGTTCAAAGCAAGCTACAAAAAAGAAAAGGAATGGATTGCAAATGAGCATCCTACTATTCTGGGAAAACAATGATCTTGATCTCCCAAGACATTAAATTCAACTGCTGTTAGAATCAGTGCTGCCTAGTCCTGTTCCCTTTATTGAACATACGTTTAGTTGAATTTTGTTTGAAATGACAACTAGCAAAATTTGATGATGTGGCAACAAA
Organism: Pterocles gutturalis; assembly: GCF_000699245.1. Lineage (NCBI taxonomy): Eukaryota > Metazoa > Chordata > Aves > Pterocliformes > Pteroclidae > Pterocles > Pterocles gutturalis. The sequence goes on from NW_010118161.1 coordinate 97,508, forward strand.
CTGGAAAAACATGTATGCTTTCATCATAGATATTACCAAAGAATGCACACGATACAGATGACTTACTTCTTTCACCCAACCATCACTGAACCAGGAGTAACTTGTTATAAAATTAACTGCTGTTTAGACAATTCTAATTAGTAATATTAAAGGCATTCACATATTTATTTACTCATGAGGTGGAAGGGTTAGAAAAGAGTCTGTCCATGATATATTGACCCTTCTGGTGCTATGAAAATAACGCTAAAAAGGCTTTAAATATTTTTATGAATAAAATTCACTTTTTCTATCAGAAGTAATTCCTTTACAAAAACAAAACCCCACGAACAGTACCTGTACCCATAAACAGCATGTTCACTTACGCAAGAGATAATGTTTCCTTTTGGTTACCAGAAACTTATTTGCCCACCTTTCAAAAAGAGGTTTACTATGAATAGAGGCATTTACATCAGAGAAAAACTGCTTTACAGTTGTATAATAAAATAAATATCTATTAGTCATTTTAGTTTGAGAAACTCAGCAAATTATAAAAATATTAATTTTATTCAAAGTTTTCTACAACATTTTAAGTTATACTAGTTCATACTTGTAACAGCAAGTTAGTAGCAGTTTAGTGATGAACTGCAATCATACTTTGTTGAGGAAGTGTTACAGCCAGGACAGTTTAAATAGTTTAGTAGCAAGTATTCAACAAACCAGTGAGTTAGAGACAAACTTTGCCTTCTGAGAAGCTAAATGAAAAAGCAACAATAAAGCTTACAGAACTTAGCTCGTACAATTTGCCTTGAAGGCGGTAGATTGGTTCCCTGAAATGGCAAATTGCAAAAATGAAGTTTTATTTCAGAAACATTTTCTCATTCTTTTCAACTCCAAGCAATTAACTTACAAACATCTGTTTATTATAAGAAAAGGTTCAGCAAAGTCCTTTATACCAAAAGTAATCAAGTTTCAACATTTAATTTACAATGGCAAGCTTCTTCTCCACTTCTTTAGAGAGAGAATATTCACTTAATTAAAAAATCATTCATTTTATTTGTATATTCTTGAAGAGTCAGATAACTGGTCAATTTTCCTTTTATGGGACACTCCAAAGTGATGATGGTTGTTGTGTTTGACACATGTTCTGGCACAGCTAGATAAGACGGAAATCTCTCCTCAGAGGGGAGAGACCAGTCTTTGAAGCCATTTCAGTGTTTAGAACTTTCAACTTTTTTTTTATTTTTTTTTCAGTCCAAACCATATATTACATCAAAAATGTCACTCATACTGGTCAGGCTCTGGGGGACCATCACATCCAAGAAGTTCAGGGATTATTGTAACTAACGTCAAAAATAATCAGCAATTTTTTGGTGGGAGAGAGAGATTGGATTTCTATCCCCCAAAAGATGACTAAGTTTTCAAAAAACACTAGAACTCATCTACAACAGCATAATAGGAGACTTCCCGAAATGTCAGGTTTATCACCTGAAGGATCTAAACTCAGTGGTCACATTTCAAAACCTTAACCTTTCACCTCCTGAGCATTGTTTGACCAAATTTCACATGAAAACATTAGGAAGATGTTGAATACTGGTAGTTATTTATACAAAATTTCATTGTCTTTACTAGAATTTTTTATTTCTTTTTAAAGTTCGTAGTAATTCCATAACATTTTCTTTCAAGACTTTGCAAAACCCTCAAAGTGAGCAGAAACCCTCCAAGTTGCAGCATTTTCATTATTTTAATCTCATATAAAAAAAGAGGAGTGATCCCGTGAAGTACTGAGCACCCCTGGCCCACACAAAAGCAAAGAAAGAAGCAAACCTCAGGAGCACTTAGCATCTTGCAGAATCAATCCCATATTCTTATGTGATAAAAATAAACAAATAAGTAATTTCACTAATGAATCTCAGTGAAAATGCTAATTAATCTCAGACCATCAAGCAGTTATTCTTTGTTTACTTTGAGAGAGGTACATAGTCAACATCTTTGTGAAGTCAACTGAAAGTTTTCAGAAGAGGTAAGGGAAATTCGCACGTGCTTGCTGAATTGCCCTTTCACTGCTTGAACACGTAAGAACCAGTAAACAACTATGACAAAGCAGCACACACAAGCAAGTACTCACCAGTATTTTGGATTCTGAAATTCACAAGTTTGCAGTTAATGGCAAAATACACTGATATGTAACATGAAAGATTCAATGCACTAAATGGCACGGGAGGGGAGACACTAACCAGCAGTGCAAGCAGTAGCAGATATATTAAACAATAAATGATGCTAACAATGGAAGTCAGGTGGCTCTGAAAAATTTCAGTAAAACAAGGCGACGATGATGCATTTTATGTATGTTTGAAGCAGAAAAGGTAAATGATATGCTTACAACAAACACAGCTGAGAAAACCAAACAGCTTGGATTAACTTGCACATGCCATTATCCATTCTCTGTTAGGTGCCTACCTGATTTCCCACTGCACTTTTGTTAACCTGACTGCTTCTTTGTTGGGCACTAAGAAAAGCAGAGGAAAAGAGTTATGCTAAAAAAAACTTGAACTAAGCCAGTTCCCAAGGAACAGATTTTAGCAGTAATAGTTACTTCCGATTCCAGTGCAGAAAGCTAGTGTAACAAAGAAACACAACAAAATCATTGCATATATGTGCATATTTCAACTACTTTGTCCTCACAGTATAGGAACGGGTGCTTAGCATGCACAGCAGACAGCTCCTACCAGTCATCTCCTTTGTAACAACATCCTTGCATTGGTAAAGGTTACTAAAAGCACAGAGAAATTATGGCTCATGTGGGTAACTTTGGAAACATTAGCCTCTATAAATATTCAAAAGAGACAAAAAGCAAGCTATTTCTGTTATTTAGCACAGTCCAACAGAATTCTCTCCCCTGCTGGAAGCTCCTTCATAGCTTTGTCTTGACAGATTGGATATTATTCTAATATTTATATGCACTTTGAGGGTGTAAATATAACCAATGGATGAAGCCATCACAGAGCTGGTTCAAGAAGCTGGACTCTTATAAGAATAGAGCATATTTGAAATTAAAACACATTTAAAATGTTTTGCTCAATTCTTGAACTCTGGTAATCCCAGTTCCTGAAACAAAACATACTCCTGTCTCAAAAACATACAAGTTGCCACTAATACTAAAAGCATTTGCATTATGTGGTGGTTTGTAAGTGTTACAAAATTAAAATATTGCTGGAAAAGAGGAAAAAAAAAGTTCAAACAAGAGGCTTCAGCTACTTGACCACCAGAGCAGGCACTGCTGACAGGAACTTTTGTTTGGATGAGATTATACCACTTCAACAGGCATTGATTAACAGAAGAAAGAAGCATACATGCTAGATGAGCTACAAACACTTTTCTGAAAGAGGAAGAAAGATGTGTCTGGATCACAGCCTATGGGCCAATCCTGCAACTGTTTTGTGCACAGCTGCCATTCCAAAGAACTGCTGAAGCACCAAACGCTGCCCTGTCCCAACTCTGACCTTCCCTATCCACACTCTACCAAACCAGCAGTACACAGGTTGTCCATGAGGAGACCCCCAAGGATTTTGTGTGCCTGTTCACCGCGCTTACCTCTTCATCATCCAGATCCTTTTGACCAAATAACACTACATGTCTCTGGTGTGTCATCTGAGGTGCATAAATTAAGATTAAATAACATGCACACAGAAAACACAGCGCTAACCCCTCACCAATTTCAATCTGTTTTAGGAAACGTAATTGCCACTCTTTTGGTTTGGTTTTTGGGTTTGTTTTGGTTTGGTTTTCTTTCATTTTCTTTTATTGCCTTAGGAAAGCTAATTAGACCCCTACCATCATACTGAGAAACCCCACGCCTTTTAGAAATAGCCCAGCAATTGGTCCTCTATTTACTCTTCTAAATATAAATTACTCGTTATGTACATTAAAGCATGTAGCTATGTCTGAGTTACACCAACTGAAAACAAACCCAACCATAACATTTTACCACTTGTTCTGTTAAATGAGACAAGTGTTATATTAGAATATTTCACAAATTCATAACTATGCAAAGTTGTTCTAAAAACTGGCATTCTTAAATCCTTCTCAAGTCAATTCACATCACACTATACCAGCCCTAGGCCCTGCGATGCTGCAAGGTAGTTTGAAATGTCTTGTGCTCTTATTTCACAGGACTTACACTTATAAAACACTCCAGTCACACGAGACAGCTGTCTACAAGACTCAGCAAAAGAAAGGAAACACTAGGGAAATCTGGGGAATCTATAGTCTGGGATGTTTAGATACTGCAGAAGTCCCATATGCTACCCAAAAAATATATAATCTTCTAATTCTAACATAACTGCTATAACAATAATATAATTATAGTTTAAAATGTATTTTCTACTGTTTAGTTGATAAATTAATATGTTTTATATTTTAAATAATTCTTAGTTATCCAAGTTTTCTCTTCCAGTTGAGCACAAGTCAACAAAGATACTTCCCTTCTCATCTGTTTCAACCCATAGAAAAATTTGCTTAAACTTATCAGTGAACCTAAGTGAAGAGTCTTTTGTTATCTGCTTATATCCCATGCACAGTGGTTGGGGATGTCTAGATCTCAGCTGGCAAAAGAAGCAGCAGCTTTCCCAAGAAACTGAAGTCGGCTGCTTGGAAAAGACACAGCAGTGAGAACCACAGAGTGAACTACAAGCCCCAGCAGCAGCAGCCATGAGGGGAATTTTTCCAAGGAAGAAATAATGAAATAGCTCCAGATATACCTGGTACTCCAGAATCCAAGACTATAAACCATGGAAGGTTCCAATTTGACACAAGGAGAAGTCTTTACACAGTAAGGATAGGCAAGCACTGGAAGAGGCTGCATAGAGAAGCTGGAGAATCTAATTTTGGAAGCTTTCCAGATCTGACTGGACAAAACCCTGAGTAACCTGGTCTGAACTCAGCATTGACCCTCCTCTGAGCAGCAGATTGGGCTATGTGACTTCCCAAGGTCACACCACACACCACGAATACATACGGAGTGTTTTTAGCAGGCTTTTTCCTGTCAGAAAAGGATGAAGTAAAGAGCAGGCAGGTTGTTATCTTGACCTCTAGAAGGCCAGCTACCGTTCCTACAACATCCTGCAATTTATCAAGAAAACTGATAAAGATATCTAGGACCTGCAAAGAATTCTAGAGAAAGTTGTTCAAACCCAACACATAAACAGCACCTGGCTCTGCCACCTCCCCTTCAGCTTACTGAACTCCATGTTTTCAACCTTCAAGGCGTAGTGCCAAAGATGTAGACCTTCCTTCACAGTGCTAACTACAACAGGCCATAGTATAATACGTCCTGTAGTGCCAAACTTTATTGCCAGCATCCCACATGGATGAAACCTGTTGTGATTCCAAACTAAATGTGGCACAAATATGACTGAAGGAACATTTATTCTTCAAAGAGTGAAGACATCTTTAACATTTTTACTAGTGTCAAAATGTTGGTATGAAGTACCCAAGGCACAAATTGCTGGAAGCTGAGGGAGAACGTTCTGGAGAATATTCTCACAGACTTTTCAAATAAGCGAGAAGAACGTCAAACCAGACCCTGCAGGGCATTCTGCTACTATTATTCTCTACAGCCAAACAGCAGGCACACTTATAATTCAGTACCATCCATTGCTCTGAGCAAAACTGTTTCACACAGAATCACAGCTCCCAAAATATGCATTAGCAACAATGTGGAAAGACCAATATTATACATTTCTGTGGTCCTAATATGGACTCAGTGAGGGCGTCGGCTTGCCAAAGCTGCTTCCCAAGATGCACACGATTCCAGACCAAGACATAAGCTTCAGCTTCAGTGCAACTAGGCTTGTGAACTTGGGTGAAGAATCCCCTACAAGTGGGACAGAGAGTTCAACCCTGTGTATACTGAGAAAGAGCATGCTCCTGCACACCTGGGACTTTGCAGCTTCCATCTTCACTGTCACACTTTTGGACTTGTGTTTTGAACTTCGTAAAAAACAGAACAAAAAAACAACTGGCAGTATCTTTATAAAAAGAGGTCTCTATATACATACTTTGCAAAGCCAATGAAGTCTTCGTGGTTGGTATTGATGTAAGAAACCTGGATATCAATCAGCAGCAGCACCTATTGGGGAGACAGAGCAAAAAAAGCGTAAGGTGGAAGAGAGTTTGAAGAAAAGGAAAGGAGAAAAGAACAGAACTTCTGAGGTTTTTGCATTATTGAACATTCTTTTCATGATCATTCAAGCCAAAAGCAACAGTGTTTTCTAAATCCCACCACTTCTGTTTGTGTGTGGATCTGTTAGATCTCCTATTTATTCTCACCTGATCCTTGGTCTTCTCTTCTCTTTCACGAATGTAGCCAGCAACAATCCTCTCTGTTTCTTCACACAACCTTGGATATGTTGCCAACTGAAAAGCAAAATTAACGGAAATTTACACCTGCAGGGTGGCTTCAGCAGAATACAAACACGTGAGCCTTCAGCTTTCCTCTTTGGAGAAAAGGAGTTATTATAAATGCTTGGTTAGCAGTTATAATAAAAGCTAACTACACCACAGAGCAAGCCTTACTTGCTACTAATCGTCATTTTCCAGAGAAACTGGGGAGACAAACCCTTGGACTTCTTCTGTGCTTTTGCTCCATGGAACATGAAGGAAAAGACACTTCAAACATGTGAACCACAGTTTATCATCCCTGGAGTGAATTTTCTCCATGGATCTCTCTTCTCCTGTGCTGACTTCCAGAGTGGTGCTTTAGATAATTTCCAGGTTTCTTGTTCTTTGAAGGCTCCACCTTGTGGCAACAGCTTCACATCTCAATAACAATATTTTAAAACGTGAATAGCAAAACACAACAGTAAATTTGTCTAATAGCACTGGGAAAAGAATATGCACAATTAATTCAAGTGACATATCTTCCAAACTTTGACAGAAGTGGGAAAAAAAAAAGACCTGGAAACTCCTCTCAAAATATTGCGGTGACTTTGCCTGTCTAGTATCTTTGTCAAAGGACTGTCATCCTTTCCTGTATTAGGACACAGCTCCTTTACCTGGCTCACTGGTACAAAAAAAATGCATTATTCAGAAGAATTCAAAGGATGTGACAGGATATTTCTCAACAACTTCAGCATACCTGTGCTCACATCCCAGAACCACTCCTGTGCTTGCTACTATGAGGGCACCCTGCACTCTGAGATGGCAGGTTAGACAGATGAACAAAAGGTGAGGCCAGTAGCTAAGAAGTCTACAAGAGTCTTCTGGAGTATCAGTGAGTAATGGGAGAAGCAATAACTGACAATCAGCAAATACGCTTCAGGAAAAACCTTTCCCAAATCCTCACAGTAATGCTATGTTTAGTTTTGATGAACAGATTTCTTAATTTATTGTATTTCCAGGATCTTGAGTTAAAAGTTTAATTGATGCACGCAACTTTCACGTGAGGAAGTTCAATGCTCAGCAGCTCTTTCCACTTAAATAACGTTCAGCATTTCTGTGCAGCAAGCTCATTTGTCAACACCAATGCAAGGATGTACAAACACAAGAGAGACAAAAGTCCTCCTAGCTTTCCACCTCTTGACAACTGGAGATCAGTAGTTTTGGGGTTGTGTATGAAAAAAGAACAGGAGAAGTTATGGACACATCACAAAGAACGGTGGTGCCACCCAGTAAAGCTTCAATATAGAAAGAACATTTTTTTTCTCCTTGATAGATGTCTCTGAACACATTTGAGGTCTTTGCTCTAGAAAAGTTTTGTGTTTTCTTCCTCTTATTAGCACTGGAAAAGAAAACTTTAAAGTACATTTCTTTTTGCTGATTTACACATCCACAGAATTGCTGCCTACATGCCATTTTCAGTACCAATGAAAATGTGGTTTTACAGAGGAAGCTGGGGCCAACTCTTGACTCAACAAAACTCCAATCATGAGGTGTGTGTATATATATTCAAAACACAGGAAACAAGAAAATTAACATTCTCAGCACTACATTGTTTTGAGTTTTGCAGAAATTGTAGTTACCTTAGAGAGCCTTACTCTGTACATCAAGTGACTAAATCAGAAAGATCTTACAATAACACAAAATGCAAGACAGGCTTTGTATTATCTACTATATCATTACGTTATACTTATGTTACCAGATCTATTTGCAAATTACCTTTTTAGTGCACTTCTTGACAGTGTTGATTAACTCCTGCATCACCAGATCCACACTTTTTAAGCACGGTCCTTTCAGCTTGACTATCTGTTTTTTAACAATGGCTTCAAACGCCATATCTGGAGTAAACAAACCTGTTCTGTGGACATAAAATAATATGTAAGACGGTAATACAAACATCATGCAAAGAAGATTTTTTTTTTACCGAATTGCTCATATCTTAATTTTCAGTGGCTTACAGCTGAGTAATAACAAAACCTACACAAACAGCCTTGCAAAGAACTGAACTTGCTCCTTTCTCTAAAAAACAGCGTCATTATAAGAATATAAAAGTAGAAACATTCCCTACTATTTGAAGATGACTATGAGAACTCTAGAGGACTGATATAATGCAGTAAAACCTCTTCAGCAGCACATCAAACCTTGGAGAAGGGATGAATGGCAGCTGCAGCCCCCCGTGCACAATCACTTGCATAGCAAACCCATAAGAATCCTACCACTGCACTTTTCTCTCACACCAGGAAATATGGTTCTGTTACGCAGTCCTATATGGAGAATTTCACAGCTAGTCACTGCAGGGTATATGAACCTATGCAACAGATACCCCACAAAACCAGTTGTAAACAAATTGGCCTTCTCATTCAAATATTGCTTGCAAAGATCTAACTTGGCACACAGATTATATAAAAAAATCAAACTATAAAAACATGCCCCAAACTATCAGTTTGACAGTACAAATTGCTCATCAAGTCATTTCCACCAATAAGGCCAGAAAAGTGCAAATACTGCACCACAGCTACTGGAGTCATCCATTTGAGATTTTACTATACAAGTAATGCAAAAAACATACCCTAAGAACAACAAAGCTTGTAAGCAATGCTTTTGAAAGATATTGCATACTGACAAATGGGTAGGAGGAAGGAAGGAAAAAAAAAAAAAAAAAAGAGGAAAAAATACCACAAAAGAAGAATCCAAGCTTTTTGGAATCTATTGTCAAAAGAACAGAAAATGGGTAGGCATCTGATAAAGTGTCCCCTCCAAACTAGACTAATTCCAAAGTGAGATAATTAGGTCATTCTCAACCAAATACCTCGTCTTCCCAACCCTAATAATATAATGCAGACATATATATATATAAAGTGAAACCTCATCCAACTCACTTGTAAATCAGTCATTTCAAGAAATAGTTGAGAACAAAGGGGAGTAAGATAGTGCAAGGAATCTGCTGCAACACAAGCTGAAAGTTTTTTTCCATAGTAAGACACAAGCTTTCCTACAGAATTTATGACTTTTCAGGAATACAGTCTAAACAGAACTTCAGACACTACCAGAAAAAAAGTCACTGATTTTCTCTGTAAAATAATTTTCCAGCATTTCCAGGTAAATTAAACTTCTTTGGGCAAACCAACTGTTTGTCCCAAAATAGCTACCTGAAAAACACAAGTGTGAAGGAGTGGAAGGAAAAAAGTCAGCTGCTGGGAGCAGTGTGTTAGTAATGTAGTCTAGCAGCCAACAGGCAGTGTGTCCACAGGTTAAAGAGAGCACACCCTCTGTAATGTGTCCAGGCTTGGAAACATGGGAGCACTTGCCTGATACCATGTATGTTCTTGATTGCATAACTTATTTCTCTCCGCAGTTCCTTCTCATTGAATTCCATCTAAAGGAACAAAAGCATATGAGATCATATTAGGGGAAGTTTTTCAATAAAAAATAAAATATTACATCTCCCAATATAACCAGAAGACAGGCAAGCAAAGCGTAAAAAAAGGGGACTAGAGATACAGTAGGGTTCATGGTGAGCAAAAGCTGAAGTCACTGCAGTGAAAGCAAAAAAAAAAAAAGAATATGTAACAGAAATTAGTAGGAAGCCAGGTTTCATTAGTTCACACCCCACGGAACCTCTGTTTATTCTGTTACCCAAAGGACAGGTAAGCAAGAAGTGACATATCAAGAGGAGAAATGTTATCTTGAAACATTAAATTTCCTTCTGCTCCACCTCCCACTATGAAAACGTAAGGCTGAAAGCTGGCTTTAGCTTTTTCAGTTTAATGCTGTGAACACAGGAAGTAGAAAACACAGAAAATGGCTATTTTCCATAACTAATTTTAATAGGTACTAGCTACTTGAACACAACAACTTAAATTTACCAACTCTAGATGTTTCCCTGCCCTATCTAACCAAGGAAGATGCCATTTGTGATAAAACAATTTAAAAAGCATGGAAAATAGTAACAACTGGGACTATAATTATATTCTAATTACTATATTTCAGAATTCTTAGCATGTCTCAGTATCCAAAACTCGAAATTAAGTCCAATGTCTCAATTATCACTTCATGCAATTTATTCCACAGTTAAGAGCATATTCTTCCAATCAAACTATCTTGGCTTCTCTACTACCAATATGAACATAAGAACACATAAATAAAACACAAAGCACACCAGCAAGATGGATAAATACCTTCACTAGTTCAAAAGGAAAACGTTCATGGAAAATACGATTGATTTTGGCACCTCCTGAAAGTTCTAGTGTATCAACCTGATCTCCTGACCCTTCGATTCTTTTTTCAAAGTCCACTGAAAACTGTTGTACCATCCTAAATTTCAAAGGGGGGAGAGAAAAAAAAAAAAAAAAAACAAAAAACCAAACACAACCATTTAAGCATGTCAGCTACAAACTCTTACTTTATTACTATGTGACTACCAGTACCCTATTAAAACATGTTTTGGAATTGACAAAGTATCTATAACAACTATTCATTCAGCCAAGTTACGAATCCATAAAATCCATACCAACATTTGCCTAGCTGCTTTCTGAAAGCACACAAATTCTTAGCATCAGCTCCTGCAGCAAATAGCTCCATGGCTTAGGTGCACATCACAGGACGGACTACCACCTATGATTAATTTTGATGTTGCCATCTTCAAGTTCTTTTGGACAGCTACACTTCTATACTAGAAAAAGAAGCATTCCCTATTCTCCTTTCAGACTCCTCATCTTACAGATGTCTAACACAATCTCCTCCCCTTGCTTGAGGTCATCTTTTTGGCAGGCTGAACAATGTGTCTATACAATCAGCAGCAGTTTCTTACCTTTGATCATCTATGTTGCCCATCTTTGCACTTTTTCCCATTCTGCTTTCTCTCTTTTCTAGGATTACTAAAACTAATTTGGGGAAAATCCTGCTTAAGTTGATGAGTAAATAAAGTGTTCTGGAACATCAAGCATGGAGTTAGCATACAGAATGCTTAACTGTATCCTAATATTTAAATTTAAAGCCTTTAGAAAGAAAAAAAAGGGGGCAAAACAAACCTATACAAAGTGGAAAAGCAGACAAAGACTAGAACTCACTGCAACAGAGCCTTCGTTTTTCTGGTTGGGTCTTCTGGTCTGAAGTTTTTGTATACCTCTACTTCATGTTCTATAGAAAGCAGCTGGCCCTGGAGTTTGCTTCTGAAGGCTGGCAGGGTATCCCGAATGTGATTGGTAAGTTGCTAAAAAGCAAATAAAAGTCCTTTTATGCTTTATAAAGATGAAAGCAAGAGCACAACAATTTTCTTCTGAATGCCAAGCACATCAGCCATAACCTGTGCTACTTTACCAGTGTAGTTCCTTTTGATCTTTGAAGCAATGGAGACCATTAAAGAACAATACAATATGCCTTTTGCATACACACAATAAGGAGGCTTGAAAAATTACTTCATCCTCTCACTCACTGAGCCCTGTTACTAGATTCTTGTTTAGTTACACACAAAAAAGTTATACACATTGCATATTTAATTTGAAATGACCTCTTATCCCCCAGCACTCATGCCACCCCTCCCATTTTTCTGGTTTTCCTAAGAGAGCTTCAGAACTCCCTACATACTTGTTCAGCATGACAACTCCTTTACTTTACAGCCACAAGGCAATGTGGGACAAGGAAGAGATTCTGAGCACTCACAGCCCACTGAGAAGAACGATGGAGGGAAGTGCAGACATACAGAGTACCCACTTGGCACTCTCCCACCATCGGGAAAAATCAGCTCCACGTAATTTCTGCTCTGTTGTACAAAGTATACTAATGGGAAAGGATTTTGCCCTCATCTTAGTGATTACAGAACTTGACCCTTTTTAAACACTTGATTTTTTGCTCAAAAAGGTTCAAGCACTCAAGACTATCAGTTTTCATTTCTGAAAATATACCTAAAAGTACTGGAAATTAAACTGAAGGAGAGGAGCAAAAGGCTTACCAGATCTGTGTTTAACTTACCTCACTTACTTTTGCATATATACGTTGTAATATGTTTGGACAGCACTATGCCTTACCTGTGCCATAAATTTCTCACACATTGTAGCTGCTCTTTGATGAAAAACAAAAGGGAATTCTTGCGCTACACTGCAAACCCTCTTCCCAACCCCAATCAGACAAGCTATAAATTAAGAATGTCATATACCAAAACATGTAAACTCAAAATAAAAGTTGTTCAGCAGACCCAACAGGCACACAATCAAAAGCTGGAGTTTCCCTGGAGCACCACCTTGTGGATGCAGAGAAATTGAAATATTACCTGAAACCACTAACAACACTAATGTTTACTATCTTAGGGACGAAACTTACATTGATTTTTCCAATATAATATTCTACATAGAGTAAGAGCAACATAAGACCAGCAGTTCATAATGAAATAGTTAAATTTACAAAACAGCTCACAAAAAAGTTAACATTACATAAAGTAATGCAAGTCATGACAGATAAGACAGTCCAAATGTATGCATCTTGTGCTTCAGTCTTAAAACTTTTAAGATCTAAAGAGAGGCAAAAATATCCTAAACAGATGAAAGTGCAGGATGCAGGTGAGTTCTTGCATCCTGATGAAGATTTTGGTTCTGAGGTGCAATTAAATGGCACCAGCATTCTTTTTCAGCGAGTCCACAGCACACCATAACCTGGCTGTCAAGTTACAGCTACAAAGCCACTGTAGGGTGAAATTAAGCAGGCCAGCCACTTAGTTCCCTACCTTAATCAATAACTTTTCAGCTGTTTCCAGCTGCTGCCCAAAACAAAGCCAGGTCGACCTGGTCTTCATCCATCCCAGACCAAAGATTGCAATTTGACAGTGAAGCGGAAAAAACACTATCAAGTTTGACTTGTAGGAATGCCAAGAACAGTGGTCAGATGATAAACTGAGTTAAAAAAAAAAATTAAAAAATCATAGCATCACCAGTAATTTTGGAGAGGCAGGGATGACTTGATCTTGTCCTCTTCAAACTTGCTGAGATGCATCATCATTAGGGTCACATGCTACAAAAGCTAAGGCCTGGTGCTACGGAAAGGACAATACCCAAAGACATAGAGTGAAGAGAATTATACACTCCTCCAAGTCTGGTGTAGGCAGTGTCTGCATTAGGACAGTAAGCTATGGGTCTCTCTTCCAGGTAGCAGGGAAATAGAACTCTTATTTCAAAAAAAGCTGTGATCTGACACGGTTTGGCATGGACTCAGAAATAAACCAAAAGTTCGAACAAAAATAAAGGTAGTGTGAACAAAGTGTTCCGATTACTCTGTTTGTCATTTATATCATCAGTATACAGTACACGGTTTCTATTAAAAACTACAATAAAGTGTGGATTTTGAGGTTAAAAGTACAGACATACAGTGAACTCTCCAGATATGCAATTTATAAAATGTCTTTTTTTTCTTTTCTTAATTTCTAAATTTGAATTCTAAAGATCTGTTACAACTAGAAGAAATGCGATAATTAAGGAATAGGATGGTATATTTCCAGGAAGGGAGGTAAATCTTATTTTTTATGTTCATATTCAGTATTCAAAAAGAACAGGAGAATGCAAAACCATCAGTAAAAATCAGAAACTACATCTCACAGCAATTTTTTGTATGCTACATATAATATACAGCTTTGTTTATTACATTGTAAAAATTAAAAAGGTTAAAAGAAGGAAAGAATAAGTGAGGTTCCCTGACCAACATTCATTTTAATAAAGATTTTATATTGGTCCTACCATTATAAAAGCTGCCTTTCACCACAAAGGCTTCAGGTTTTACCTGGTTTAGAACTTTTTGGAGATACGGTGTTCCCATCCTATCTGCCATGTGCCTGTATGCTGGATGGGAAAGGAAGAATTTCCTTTCTGCTAGAAGAGCTGCCTTTATGTCCTTCTTCCCATCAATGTCTTTCTGGCTCCTGTTCACAACACCAATATAGCCTAAAACAACACAAAACCAATGTGTAAGTCAATACAGCTACTGACTTAACCACTGAATTCATATTAAATAGAACTAGACTGGCTCAGTTCAAACAAAACTTTCCAATTTAGGTATTTCAGATATTGTCTACAAGTACTGTAATGACCTTAATGGTGTCTAAAATATATCAGATATATTTCCTTTTAAATCACCAATTCAAATACAGAAATATCTAAAACTTTGGTGTACCCCAAAGAAACCACTTCAAAAATTAAAAAAAAAAACAAACCAAACAAACCACAAAATAAAATCAAAACACACACAGGTCTACATAGATATGCGACACGATACAAGAAAAATTTCTTCTTGTTTGCTGGACCAACATGGTCCATAGGTAGAGATGGTGGTCTCATCAATAAATTATAACTAGAACCAAAATTCTTGATATTGTTAACAGTATAAGCAACTGTGGCAGTAGGTCCCAGAAAAATCACATGAAAAATTTTTGGAAGGGGTCAAAGCTTGGTTTAACGTGAGGTTACTAAAGCTCTGGTGCTTGCTTCTGTCATATGCAAAGAAAAAAATATTTTCTTACAAGCAACAGCAACCTGGCATAGAAGAGAAAACAGGCTAACAACTTGTGCTGACATTTCTTGCTTCCTCTGGGATACGCAGTGTATTTTCCAGGTCCAGAAAATAAAATTATTTTACTTGAAGGATATTTTTAGCACAGCCACCTCTTATGTTTGCTGAACAGATAACAATAAAAGCTAGGAACTCGAGTCCAGCATAACCTCTGATTCACCTCCAAGTCTCCCAAACACAACCCTTATCCAAACCACCTTCTGGATTGCAAAGAATATAGGCAACTGAACATTCTTACCTCTACGAAGAGGGAGTAGTTTGTTTTCTAGAACCTCTCTTGCATCTGTTCCTTCATCCATCAGATCCAATTTTGTGATCACGCCAATGGTCCTAAGGCCTAACCAGGGTGGAGGCAGGAGGAAAAAGACAGTAAAGAATCATTTACTATCAGGAAGAACAATTATATAATCTTACAATCATATAGTAACAGACACGTGACGTTCTCAAAGCTCGTATCACACAATACCAGCTACAACTGCAAGTTATGACATGTCTGGGAAAATAGGGATCATCATTGCCAGTGCTGAAACATGTTCCTCAAATCCCTTTACACAAGGCTCAGCATTCCTATGGTACAGCTGTATAAAATAATGAAATCCCATCAGCACCACGGTCCATTTTGACAGGTACTACAAAAATTTCTAGATAGGCATTGCCCCACTTGCTTGTAAGAGATAGGGACAAAATTTTAAAACTACATTTACAGCATAATTACCCAAAGGATAGTCAGCTAGCAAACAGCTGATGTTGAAGCCTACAGGAGAATGTATCTATACACATCTATATTAATATATTATAAAATAAATTTCACACAAGAGTTGGTCTATTATTTACAATGTGTTATTACACTTGAGAACAAAAAGTAGTTACGTCCAATCACGCTCTACCTTGAGGGTCCACTTCTTTAGCTAACTTCAGTGCATCCGAGTTGGCCAGATCAGTGTTAGCTGGAGTCACAGCCAGTATCAGACAGTTTTCTCGAGCGATGAACTGCATTATCATGTCTCTGATCTGTTGCTCAATATCTGGAGGCTGATCCCCTACTGGCACTTTTGTGATTCCCGGCAAATCAATAAGAGTCAGGCTTAATACTATACGGAAAACACAGGATTGTAAAACTGGTTAGCACGACAGACATGTCTAAAGAGGTCTACACATCTATGGCTGCAGACAAACTTTAGTGACATAGAACCCCACAAAATCACCTTTATAAGTATATAAATATTGTCAGTGGTTCAAACAAAATGCCTGACAATCTGAAAAGTGCTCTTGTTGCCCTGTTGATCTTTCATCGCTGGCTTTCTTAGTACTATTTAGTATTTTAAACATTACAACTGGTATAGGAGAATGATACTTATACTTAACATCCTTGAAGGCTCTTAGATAAATGAACATGGCTTTCTGAGCTTTTTCCACCAACAGGAGTATAGACAGACCATTCCCATTGCATCCTTCAAATCCACCCAAAACAGGCTTTTTTTTTTTTTTTTCATGTACATACCTTCTCTGACCATGCTTTCAACAGTGTCTGTGATTAAGAAATTTCCAGCAGATTCAATAGCTAGCCTAGCTTATATAGCAAAATTGTTGTTAAGGGATTTGGGGGTATGTCATTGTTTTGGGTTGTTTTTTTACTCTATCACTTCTTAAGAAAAGTAAGAAACATGAAAAAATTTATCCATTAAGAAAACCTCTTTTGCTCTGGCATGATTTCCCCACTACAGGCCAAAACACCAACTAGAAGCATCCCAGGTTGTTCAGAGAGTACTGAGGTAACAGGGTATCCTTTAGACAAATAAGAAAAAAATGTGATTCCTAGAAGTATATTCCACCAGAAGTATATTTTGGGTCTGGTAATACAGACAACGGTTGCTGAACCAAAAGACTGATCTTATTAAACAAAGTAAAACCATTAGGTAGGAAATTTTCACTTTCTCCTGGAGTCAGCAGGTTCAAACAAGCAAGCTTTGAGGCAGGGCACATAGTTCAGCTCCTCTCTAGTTGGCTGTGCCACATCTGTTTAGCAGAGAAGGGCTCAGGGACATATGTTCAGAGCCAAGGCTGCTCATGGTATATCACAGGGAGGTTCAGCTTCTCTTTAATTACCTCTCCTCTTATTTTAATTTTTCTGTCCTTTGATTCGCAATGAAGACATCAGATGAGATGGTTAGAAAAATAAAGTGCTTCAGCCAAACATAGCACTTTTTTCCTGTATCCAAGACAGATTCAATGTAAAAACATTTTTTCTAGATTGCTGTTGTTAAATTGGGCAGATGGCAACCAGAGGAACTAACTTTGATCTATACTGGGGGTCTACAACAGAAAACAGCTTCAAACACCATTATTGTCTAAATATACTTTTAGTGTCAGTGAACAATAAACATCCAACAGGGCAGGGAGACATAATGACTTTCTAGATCACTGATCAGGGAATCCATCTGGAGAGTGGAAAAAAGAGGTTTTGCCACTAAGTCTCCCATCTCCCATTATTTGTCTTTACTAGTGAGCTACCTTCTAATGGTATATGGACTGGGGGAAGAGACTGGTTTCATCCTGATGCATAGTGAGAATATTTTTAAATCATAAGAATATTTAATGTGACAGAGTGTGCGTTCTGCCCAGCTCTGATGGCTAAAGCTCTCCACCGGAGAGTGATTTTGTAACACAGAAGTTGAGGATTCTTCCAGATACATATCCACTTTTGCTTCAATTCAGTCTCAGAAGTTTTTTCATCCCAGAAGACTTCTGACTGAGCAATGAGAACATATATCAAAGGAGACAGCTAGACAGAGCTACATTATACATTATATGACAAATACAGAATAGAATAATTTTACCTACCATGTGGAGAATATATTCTTAAATTAATAGGAACTGAAGAAATGCCTTTGTTCATGCCTGTTATTCTATCTGTTTCTACTTCAATTTCCTGACGAACTTCATCAAAATCAGTAAATTTCCGCCCTTTGCAGTGTAGAAATTCAGCATATTCTGTGAAAAATATCAATAGCAGGCCTGTATTTCACTGACTTATAGACTTGGACACCCACTTTCAAGCCCCTAGTATTCTTCAGATGTGTATGCACAAAAGCATGTCACCATGGGTATCAGGAAAGCATTATATATAAGCACATGCTATGGATACGATTGCACAGATGAAAACCATCCTACAACAAGAAAGGGTTAGCTAAAAAGTCAATTTGACTGGATATGATTTACTGCCTTTAGCTTGTCGTCTTCTGGAACAACCTGAAAGATTCAAATAGATATAATTTATATTAATAGAATAAAGAACAGATTGCGAATCAAATTCTGAGTTTTCATCTGATTACATATGCCTGTAATACATGACTAAATTGAAGAAAAATAATTCAAGTTTTGTATCATGAAAGACTATTATCAATTGTTTTCAAAAAACTAACAGCCCAATACACGTGATTTTAACAAAGGAGTTCTGTACATTTTTACAAGTTTACAATGAAAATAAAATCACTTAAAAACACTAATGTTTTTAACACAAATCCTCATTTCCTAAAAACTGAACAAAGTTATGTATGTTCCGGTTCACTTTATCCTGCAATCAAGGCCTGATCTCAAAGTTCTCTTTAGATGCTTCTTCCGAAGAAAACGTCTCTTGGTAAAACACCCTCAAACACCAGGGCAAAATGCTTGCTTGGTACACAAAGAAAGAACAGCAGCTCAAGAGACTTGTTCTGAGAATATAGATTAATAGAGGCCTTATGTATCAGTACTGACATCTGTTTCACAAGAGTCACCTTATTGCTATTGTTGACAGAGCTGTTAAAAAAAAAAAAAGTCAAACCCACACATGAAACCATAACAATAGCTAAAGTAAACTGAGAGCCATAAAAGGAGAAAGAGGATGGTAAAACAAACACCAACCTTTCAGTGCCGCAATACCATAATCCCTCCAGATTCAAAGTGCGATGGGCAGGGAAACCCACCTTTGCTTAAAATAAAAATAATACATCTCTTATTTTAAAAAGAAGAGAGCACCTAACAAAAACCTCTATCTCATTTTTGACAACTTAAGAATCCCAGAATATCTTATATTCCTTTTTACCTCTAGCAGCAAAATGACAATGAATGGGGTTTTAGTATGTTTCATTGTCAATTGTTTATTAAAAAAAAAAAAAACAGACACATAATATTCAAATACTTCAAAGTGAAAAATAATATGGTGCACACAAAATATCTCAGTTACACTAGCACACTTGAGAATTCACATTTGTCAAATTTGTCATCTCAAAGTTGGAAAATAGCTACACTCCTGAAGGAAAGAGCTGACAAGTGGTTCTTATTTTGTCCAAGTTCTTCATGCACTTAGCTACTTTTTTTTTTTCTCCAGTGGCTCATTAGATTTTCTAAGAAAAATATTTCCAAATTTAAAAATCAATATCTGGTGCCTAGTTGTAACCAGCTGACTGACTCAGCTGACAGTCATGGAAGCTTTTCTTTGTTGCACTTAAAACTCAGTAACAGAAAGAGTCCTTATCTGAAACTGCTCCAAGGTTACTGAAATGAAAATGTTTGCTGTTTTTTAGCTGTGTTAATACTTATCAATAGCTCATACCTCCCAGTGACACCTGTGGTCCCACTAGTTCTGAAGGCATAGACTTTACAGCGGTTCATAACCTGTGGTGCCACACACAGCCTACAGAATGAAAATTCAAATGAACAAGCAGTGCTTTGTTTTCTCCTTTCAGCCCTTAGTCCTTGGCACTGATGTCTTTAGCCAGACTGGGTAAGCACATGCTCTAATGTGATCTTCAGTTTTCAGCTTTCACCCACAGAATACTAGGAAAACATTTTATTTACATTTCTGTGGGAAGAGACATGAAGCCAAACGAGAAAAGTGACCCCACCTGATGTGTAGTTTTCAGATATGTATTTTCTGTATAAAACTGAAGTTATGTTAAAAGGCAGAACAATTAGATAAAAAAAATTAAAACACTATCTCTGCATGTGGAATACTTCTTTTTTTTCCACAGACTTATTCAAAGCACCTTGGATAACGCAGAACGAAAAAGGTACCATAGCACAGTTCTCTTCAGTGCATCCAACCACAAATGTCACGATAAGTGATTATTTATCTCTTCAATTTTGATTAAATTAGACAAATCATACAAGTGTTATGAGATAACATTTTTGAAAATGCTCTTTGTTTTTCCTGGGAGTTATTTCTCCCTATGTTTCTATGATTTAATCTAGCACAATGTTATATTGTTATTAATAATAAATAACTATTGTTGTTTTCAAACCATTTAAATTACGTATATGCTTGAGATCTTTCATAAATCTGTCTCTAAGCTAAAGAGAGATGAGTTAGGTACATCATGTGACAAGATATGGAACAACCCACAGAAACACAGGAGAGATTTTTTGGAAAACATCCTTGACCCACATCAGGCTGAAGCCAAGACCTTTCAAAGTCTGACAAAGCTCAAAGACTTTACCCTACACAGAATAACCCTGTTACTAGAGGTCAGGAATTTACCAAGATGAGAGACCTGGATTCAGAACTCTTCCTCACTTCATTTCCAGCAAAATTGTTCCTAGTCTGTGGTGGTATCCAGTCTAGCATACTCAAAAGAGTTAAGTCTCCAACTTGGGGTTTCCCCAAAAGGTGGCTCATTAAATTGCAGGCCTATAGCAAACATTTTAAAGATATATAGAAAAGGAGGGATACCTTCCATTACTGCATCTTCCAGTCCCTTAGGGAGATGTTACCCAAGCAACAAGTCTTGCTAGCTTCAACAAAGCATTCCACAAAGCCTCAGAGTGCTTTTCAAATAAGTGATTTCAAAAGAGTGATTTAAAAATATGCAAATAAGCATCATGAGCTGAAGCACATCACCTTTTCTTTGATGACGGATCAGCTTTTTCTGACCAAAGTATAGGCAGTTAAATGAATCTATTTAGACCTTTTCAGTGAAGAACTATTGAATGATTTGCTAAGAGAGGCAGTATCAAAAGCCCTTGTTGTCTTATCCAATCTGCAATTCCTCTTCTAATTATTTTTTTAACTTTGCTAACATGCTGAAGATAAAATATTCAAAATTCTGGCATTCCACTGCTAACCTTCAAGGAGCAAAGCTACAACAAACAGAAGTACTCTAGTATTTTCTGAAGAGAAAACAGAAAACCCTGTCACTGCAGACAATGACAAGAATATCGTAGGAGAACACTGACAATAGTGTTGATCTGATGAAAGTAACTAGCATAAAATACTAGGTCATGCTCCTAGGAATCAGTGAAATGGTTAATTATAAGGGTAGACACTCGTACCATAGGAGGAAAAGAATTCTTTTTGATGCAATAGTCTTCCACATGCTTGAAAATTTTTGTTTGTAGAAGAAACATATCTCTGTTCTTTCCTTTCAACCTTCTTCTACAGAACATGCTTTCTGAACTTCTTATCACTCACATAGCTATCCTCCAGGTATTTTTCTTGAAGCTACAGAGGTGGAGCTCTCACCAAGATCTTTCCAGAACTGAAAAAAAGTAGAAAAACTAGCCTTTTAGTACAGAAACAGCCCTTATCCCAGCTGGCCTTCTTATTAGTTTGGGGGCATTCCTCTTCCTTTGCAAGCAATTTGGATTCCAGTTCTGCCCTCCAGTATATTTCACAGTCTTGTTTGTACTTGCCAAACACAAACTTAATAAACACACTCCATTCTGTCATCCTATCAGTAATACAAAATACTGAACCTGACCCGGAGGGATGTCTCTTCCACTCTGTCAACAACTGTGCATCAGTCTTACAGGAGTCCTTTCTAGACCATGGTTCCCAAGATAGTTTATTATATAAAAACCATGCAAGATAATTTAAAAACCCGTAATGTACCCAAGATAAGACACCTACCACATCTTTATTTACAAGCCTGCTACCCTGAAATAAAAAAAATAAATCAGACTGATGTGACAGGGTTTTTTCCCTTGATGAATTTGTGTTGGCTGCTACTCATCTCAAGCACCTTTCAGATTGTTAGTTAATAACTAATTACAGATTTCTTTTTCCCAAAAGTGATCTTTTACTGATTTTTCTGTCACTTTCCTTTATTATCTTTTTGAAGATAGACAATTATAGAGCCATTTTCCAGTCTTTCAGCGAGAAGCTTCCATCTTTCCTGACACCACTGAGCATCAATCTGGGATCAAGGAAACAAAACCTTCCAGGCAAAACCACTTGTAAAAACAAGTATTTGTGGGTACGATTCATGTGTCCCAACAAGAGCTGAAGCTCATAGTCTGTTTGAAGGCATCGATGGGAGAACCGGGTAAGCCCTCAAAGCCATGCTGCCAGACCTCAGCAGCCACCGCTCAGAAGCTCAGTTACTCCAGGCACTGTTAATAGTGCACACGCAGAGACAGCAGCAAGGAAGATCTGCAGCCTCTGCAACCTCACACTAGCAGCTTAAAGTCAGGTTTCAGACCAGCAGCACTATCCCTCTTCCAGCACACCAGTTCTACTTGGGTGATGAGTCTTTCCCTGTCTCAGGAAGGGGTCACCAGTCATTACCACTTTTTCCCCATGGTGATGTCACTTTTTAGCTTTTGGAGTACACACCTCCCACATCTTTACTGGTCTCTACAGCAGCCCTGCCTTCAATGCTCCAAGATCATTTGTGTTAGCTGAAATAACCAATCTAAATTCTTTTTATAAATTTTTCATGTTCTGTGAGAGGATTGTTTTTGCCACCAGATGGCAATAAAAGATGGGTATGCTTAAGGAGTATTCTCACAACAGAAGATACTCGCATTAAAGCTCAGCAACTTGAATAGAAGAGAACATCTGCAAGACTTCAGAAGACTGAGAATGTCTTTTGAACCTAATGGCGATTTACTTTCCTCTTAGTGTTCTAATTAACAGAACTGGAACAAGCGTGGGTATTGTACATATGACTCATTCATCTAAAAATGTCCACCTCAATGACGACTTTAAAAATCTGTTAATCTGCCATTTCTTTAGCAAAGAGACTGAAACGAGACAATGAAGAAAATCAGAAATTGCTCCAAAAACAGTTATCAAAACAAAGAAAATAACCCTCCTGGAGCCAAGATATTTTAACATGTAAAAAACAAATAACAGGATTTATATAGCAGGCAATTGTATTTTATAACAAACAGAAGACCTACAACAAAGGCTTCACCCAAAACCTAAGTCCAATTCTTGCTGTCATCGTTGTTCAAAAAACATAGTACTCACTCTCAAGACATTAGATAATTATTTCACTTCCACAGGCAGGAGAAGGCACAGCAAGAGGAAGAACAGATTGCCTTAAAGTTATACAGAATGTCTGGCAACAGGGGAAAAAACAAAAAACCAAAACAAAACAAAACAAAAAAACCAAAAACCACACACCACACCACACCTCTCAAGAGCTTCCCAGGCATTTCAAGTCATTACCTTCCCAAAGCTCACTCAGCAGTACCATTTAAAAATATCTATTAAATCCTACAGAAAGTATTTAACCTTATGATGTATTAGATCAGGGAATCACCAAGCTAGGAAGAATACCGAAAGCTGTGAAACAAAAAATTCAAATGTTTAAGAAATAGGTTTTAACATATAAATTAAGGCATACCAACACAAAGGGAGAAAAACCCACCAGCTCATTAGCCCTTCTTTAAGAAATTATGGTAACACATGACAAATCGCTACAGGTTAAGCACGCTTACCAGCAAAACTTGCAGAGAGAAGATTAAGAGTTGAAATGGAACTAATGTACCTAATGTACCTTACGCAGAATTCAGTTATGTTGCTCCAAGACTACTGAACACTAATGCAGCCTTAAAATTCTTGTCCCAGGTCAGCCGTGTGCCAACACTTAAAGACACAAACGGAAAAATCCTTCTAAAAGCACAACTACAGGAATACACAACGCATTCCTCCTTCCGAAAAGGAATCACAAGTAAGAAAGCGAGAGACCAGCACTCTACGCTCACTGGTAACTGCTCAGATATCACAACAGTTAAGCATTTAAAACAAATGCTGTCTGGTGAGAAAGAATGAACTCCCTGTATCCTATGCAGCAGCAGTCAAGTACTGAAAGAACCAGCATGTCTTTTGCCTGAATTTAGACATCAGGCTCTCACAAAATAAACCGCCCTCACATCCAACTTCTCACCCAGGAAAAGAGTAGGTGGAATTCCTCCCATGTACATCCTCTGAATGGCTAAGCTAATTTATCACAGCTGTCTTGCTTGCCTTGTAAGTTCACCCTCAGACAGCCTCCCAGCTAAGAGCACCCTGTCCACACCTGTGCCAGCTAAAAACTCACTGAATTGCATCTTCCCAGGTAGGACTATATTCTCCAAAACCATTCTCTACTCTGAGCTCCTTCAGAGGCTAGCAACAACTAAGGCACAAGGGTCTTGATAGACCTGGCACTACACATGCCCAACACTGTGGAATCGCCCAGGGCCAAATGCAGTGACCAGAGAGAACATCAAGCTTCACCTGGATTGTTCAGCATGTTTGATGTCAGATGGGAACACTTTTTCAGTTGTGACCTCTGGGTGGGGAAAAAGCTGCATTACCAGAATTCAGGTCTGTTTATTACAGGACAAAGCCTGCATGTTTACTGGGTTCAATTCTCTCTTTCAGCAAGACATCATATATGCCATTTTTCTTCAGTAGAATAACAGCTTTTTACCCACTTGTGTCACATCTCTCAGATGTTGGAGGGCTCCCCATAACTCCTCACAACCAAATCCTACTGCAGCCTTCCAACCCTAATGATGAGTGGCCAAAGTTTCCTCTCACTTGGGTGTGCACAACTGCCTCAGGTGCCAATCTTTATCCCTTAGTGCAATGACTCAAAGTTAAATGAAGTTTTAACCTCCTCTGTCAATCAAATTCCCATTCCAATAAGATACTCAGACAGTTCCAAAATGCTGTTAAATATCTTGCAGTCATCTCTGCATGCCTATAAAAAGTGCCCACTCCCTCCCAAGGAATATTATCAGATTAAGAACAGTTACTTTTAAGAGAGTCAAGAAAGATCCTAGGATTAGGGATCAGTAAAGCTTGCTACAGCAGCAAGAACCTGACATAGTCCTCTAACTTTCTGTAACATTTTAGATAATTATGGACTTGATCAAAATCAGTAAAGCACCTGCTTCCTGTAAAAGAACACTGTGCTTCTCTAAGCAGTTTTCTTTATTTTCTTTTTTAAAATTAGTTCAGAAAGATAAAGTTATTTGGAATTTCACCACCAAAAACAACAACAGTGGAAAGTAACAAAATAATTAAAGCTTGCACTTTAAAGGTCTTGGCATCTAATCCCAAACAAGAAATACACACCATTTCCCAAAGTAAGAAATATGTCTTGACATCCAGGAAACACAAAATTACGCTGAGGCGCAGTTCTCCAGAATTTTAAAAGTTCTTCCTGTGTTATTTAAGTTATAATGAAAAACTACTTTTCAGCAGAGAAGGTACCTATACAAAAACCTAGAGGCCTACCTAAAGCTAGTAACACCATGTGAACATATTGATGGGGCAAATGCCATGAAGAGAGAAACCTTTCATTGCCCCCTTAACCAAGGGACAGTGATGACTGTTTCTAAGCTGAGCATACAGAAATACCTGATTCCACAGTTCTTCCTTTCTCTTCCATAGTATAAACACTATGGAAAATTTCAAAGAGGCATTGAAAGTATGAATGTGCTTTAAAAGCAGTTCCACAGGAAAAAAAAAAAAAACCTGGAACCTACACAGACTGAAGTCTAAAAAAAGAAAAGACCTTTTAGGAAAAAAATACACACAAAAACTTAATTACACCTCACACAGGGGCAGACTAAAGTTCTTGGGGCAGCTTCAATTTTGTTTCTTCCCCAGTTTCATCATGTTCCATAATTTAAAGAGTACTTTTTATTTTTTAAAATGCTGTTCTGGATGTTATTTCATTTCTTTTTACTATTTTAAGTAGAAGTCAATAGCAAACCAGTGATTTAATTGCTTACATTAGTTTAGAGGCAACAACAACAAAAATTTAAATGGTGGAAAACCGCAGCTGCTTTTACATATGCTATGGAACTGAGCTACACAACAGCAGCTTAAGTGCCCCTTGGAAGAGTACAAAGTGGTGAATTCTGATGAAAGACCTCAATACGTCACATAGTTCCGTGGTATACACATACTGTATTTTTATTTTTGACCAGACAAAAACACAGAAGCCTTGTTCTCCCTCAGTCCACCTTCTGCTCTACTTAGTGCAGTGAGCCCAACCAAAAAAGACAAGTCACGAAAGCAAGCTGTGTGGAATCAAATCTGTGTGCACTGGAGCAAGAGTTAAAGGTAGAAGCACAGCAATTTTGGCATGCTAACTAATACAACTGTAAAGCTCATCAAGAAATTAATAAATCAAAGCTAATGTCTAAAACATTTTGTACGCAATAAAGTTTCTCCACTGCTTCAAGTTTGATCTTGGATTAAATCTTCTGTGCTCTAGAATTTAGATTTTACTGTTTTCCCAAATGGAACAATGAGATTAGTTGGTCCTGAGCATATAGTTTTGAGGCAGCGGGCCTTCATTCCAGACAGTCTAGTTGCATCTTTCTTCACACTCCTGAAGTTTTCCTGGAATTTTTTTTCCTCCTGCTGACATCAGCACTTTGTCCAGGCATTGAACCAAAAAGAAAAAGAGGTTACCTGTTTTGGCAGTGATGAGTTGCAGGACCAATGGTCGTCTTGTTACAATTCCAGAACCTCGCGGAAGAAAATCCCTAGAAACATTAAAAAAAAAAGTTACTACCCAGAAAGCACT
The DNA here is from genome assembly GCF_000699245.1 of Pterocles gutturalis. Lineage (NCBI taxonomy): Eukaryota > Metazoa > Chordata > Aves > Pterocliformes > Pteroclidae > Pterocles > Pterocles gutturalis. The sequence goes on from NW_010118161.1 coordinate 124,267, forward strand.
GTCCAGTTACATAAGATATTGGACTGATTTGGAACCTCTTCTACACCTTCAGCTGTAATGAAAATGGAAAGTTGGTGGGGATGGATTTACATTAAACACTACTATAAACTAGGGCTGTTCATTTTGGTACAAGACAGCAGTAGGTCATTAGACAAATATGTATTAAAACTAAATTACTGTCTCAGGGCATCACCAGTTCTCTTTCTTCACGGCCATCATATACAACATCTCAAAATTCACCTTGCATAGTAAGAGTACCTGAAGTCATGCCCACATTTAATAGGCTCTCTAAAATAAACGTGTCCTCACCGTATACTTGATTTGAAGAGGATATGGACATATGAACACAGACACACTCTCACACCCTGCACCAAAAGTGTGGCAAAACCAAATTGCCAGCACTCCACCTACTCTTTCACACAACTTCCAGCAGTTCAAATCCCCAACCAACTTTTCCAGCAACCCATCAGCCCAGAAGTTTTTGAGTGAAACATATAGAAACATATTCATTTCTCTCTATGCACTGAAATGACAGTAGCCCAGGATGTAGAAACACCTATTGAGATAACAGAATGGATTTTCAAGCATTTCAGAAGTTATTAAAAAAAAAAAAAATCATTTTCCCATGAAGAAGCTAAAAGGAATCGCCATTCAGGACAAACTGATCACACAAAACAAACTAGGGTCCTCTACAAGACCGCATGAGGCACTAAAATCTTTCTTCAGGGAGTCAAAGGCTGAAAAGACTTATCGATTTTCTGCTTCAGACTAAGCACTTTCAGAGATAAAGAACACTGCATTAATGCAACTCCTGGTTACACAACACTGACCTTCCCTCAACAGCAAAATCACAAAAAATGCAAGACAACAATTTTCCTTCAGAACATTCTCCTGGCATGTCCAAAATAGATGACATTCGATAACCCTCTCTAACAAACTGAACTATTGTCGAGAAGCCCACCATCTGTTAAAGCAAGCATCAGCAGAGAGAGGTTCCTGCTTGGTGAGAGGGCGAGCTGTGTTGATCACGTAACCAGCTGAACAGCGTGCAGCAGGACGTAAGGGTTCTCCTTCAGATGTGCAGTCTGAAGGGGAAAATATGACAAAGAATGAGGATAAAAAAGGGATTCATGGGGAGAGCTCAGGAGAAAATTCACCACCCCCCCCCCCCCATTAACTGCTGAATGTGTACTTTACCTCTGTGAAAGAAACATCGATCTCAATTAATAAATCTGTCCTCACAGAGATGGAAATTTTTTTTTTTAAACATTTGAAACTTCAGCTTCAGCCACAAGGCAATGGCATCTGTGCACTTTCTCTGCATGGCCCAAATCAGGTGTTACAAATAAATACCTAAACTCTACTTCTAGAAAAAAAAAGACAGCTTTAAACACACACAGAAACATAAATCAAATCTGAGACATAATTTAAACTTTTTTATGAAAAAGGCACATATTACCACATTACAATTCTAGCAGCAAGGGAATCAGATTAAATACTGTACAACTTCTGCAGAAATGCCACCTTTGACATCCACAAGACAGGATGCAGGTCTTCCCTTGATATGGAAAGCTTTCGACACAAGCTTTGTCAGTGGTGCCAAAAAAAACCCAAAAAAAACCAAACAAAAAAACCAAACAAGGCGTACTAGGAATGAGGCCCCACATCCTCATTTTCCCTTAAAACATCTAAAAGCTTCAGCTCCAAGACTAGAATAGGACTGAACACACCTGAGTCACACAGGTTCCTTCTGACCAAAAGAATGATGCCCCTCAACGTCCTGGTGGCACACTTAACATTTTTAAAGGACAAGTTTGAGACAGATGCTTTTACACACCTTTGGTCAATATGTACATTTAGTGAGAGCTGGGAGAAAAATCACATCAGAGTTGAAGCAGCTGCAAAGAAATCCATTGAGAAAAAAGGACAGGCCTGAGAATTTGTGCACAAAGACACTGCCAAGGGAGAGGAAAAGCTGTCTTCTGTCGTGGGGGGAGCGAGCCTATGAACACCCACGTGCTCAACTGCAAGGCCACTTACCAATAGCAAGGTGCAGGAAACAAGAATAAAGCTGGGAATGAAAGATACGCTCCTTTAAAAGACATGCATCCTACATTCAGACTCAAACTACTTTTACATCTTCATTCTCAACACATTCTCAGCAAAAGGTAAGCTGCTGACAACAGCAATGCTGCTGTGACACGACAGTTTGGAGACCGACAGGACAGCCTGTCCAGTGCTGCCTAGCCAGTACTGAATATATCAAATGTAAATAAGATGCAAGCAGCCAGGTCTTCCAGAACACCACTTCGGGAACTCATCAACCTTAGAATGCACTCATCTGTTAGAATACCATTAAATATTTTCAAGAGCAAAGTATTTTTAGGGCCAAATAATTTTCAACCTAAAAACTACAAAATGACTCATGTCTTACTGCACAACCTAAACTTTAATATTGTCTTCACTCTCTAAGGCAGCTCATTTCCAGTATCAGAGATCTGGACAAGGGTATCTTCTAAAATGTTTGGTTAATGTGTAAAGGTAACACATATCTGTTTGAATTTGACTTACTGAAACCCAGGTCTCAGAAACTGGTGTCACTGGATGGTGAAGAAGTTCTCAATGGCTATACCAACACCTCAGCAGCTTACAGTAACATGACAGCTAGGGGTCTGATCTTTGCTACAGTAGACAAATTTACTGTCGGGGAAAAAAAAAAAAAAAAAAAAAAGAAAGTTCATGTCTCTGTATGTTGTCTTTCCTTTATCATACCACCCTCTCTGATGGATACTCAGAAAGCAAATAATCTGAAAAAGTAATTAGACAATTCATTAACGGGAAGAGTCCCATGGAAAAGATGGGAACACCCTTTCAAATTTCAGAAAGGGCGGAAACCATAGTGAAATGCTGAAAGGCAAACTAGACGGGCTCCTTCAGTGAGGTTGTCTCATTATAATGCAGGACTAAAGCTTACAAAGAAAAGAACATATAAACCAAACAAAATATAATGTACTCCAAGGGAATTTCCAGCCAGGGGAAGCGTTTTCACTTAGGAGCTCTCTAGCACACTAGCAGTATTTATTATGTTAAAAAAAATAAAATAAAAAAAAAGACAAACCAGAAGCATCCCCAGTTTGTGTAAAGAGCAATGGTGCACTATCACTTGAAGCTTAATCATGGTTTCAAAAGAGTAACTTAAATCTGCTTTACTTTGCCAGTATAGTACTGAGAAATGTTCTGCACTTTGACCAGTTACATGGTCAGTACTATCCATGATAAATGGTGATTAATTTACATCAAGACCAATATAATTAATTCATATAAAAGATGGGGGGAATCCAGGAAATCAAATAATGGAGGAAAATGTCAATGATTACACAGTAACCGTGTTCATTAAAGAGCCAGGAACAAGTAAAACTGTGACAGTGATGAATCATCAAAAAAATTAGAGGTCCGCCCAAAGGAAAAGCCTCCACATTGTTCACAAACGGTAGAAACGAGACAGGCTCAGGACAAGAGCCATAATTCTCTTACAGAGGAGCACAAATGACACATTTAAATCTATTTAATTTTGCCAAACAACATCGGCAAAGTTACTTATAAAAGTTTTTCCACTAACCTTCCCTCCAATGCAGAAAGGCCATATTCCATGTGCTGTTCACATGAACAAGCCTGGTGTGGTAGCACTGCACACAGGCCTTTATTCCCAAGATTTGCTAAGGACTGCAACGCAGCTTCAATTTGCAGTAGGAAGCAATTATGCCAGAAGTCAACAGTTTTCGTGGGCTTTTTTCCAGCACAGTATTTATTGTTTTATACAACTCCAGCCCAGCACACGAGGAGCACTGGTAGCACTCATGGGTTGCACGGGCTGCTGAATGGCCGTATCTCATGCAAAAGAACGCACTGTTTCACAGGGAACACCTACTCGTGCCTGGACAGCCAAGCACCTCCCAGTTGCATGGCAAAGGTACACTGTACAGAAGTACTACAAAGGGCTTTCATTTTTTTTGCATTTTTTCATATTTGGCCTCAAAGTGCTATAAAAAAGCAAAGGGAAAAGCATGGTCCTGTGTAAACCTACAGAAGAAAGACATTAATAACTTCTAACTTCTCTCCTCAGATTAACTTTTCAAAACCCATAAAACAAAACCAGTTAATTTATAACTAAAGAACTCTAAAAATATACATCTGAAGACCTATTTTGGCAAACGTGTTCACACTCTCTCACTCGCTCTTGCTCCTGTGCTCCCAACATCACAGAGGACCCAGCAGTACATCCTTCATGCACTTTTGTCCATTACAAAGCAAGGTATGTCCAAGCAATGGGAAATGTACTTTGCATGTAAGCAGAGGCTTTCTTAGGAATTTAATTCATAATGTTGAGTGAAGTACTTCCTCAGAGGAGGCCTGTCATCACTGACCCCAGACATCACGGAATTTATTCTTCCTTAGTGGCTTTGGAAGCACAATTTCTCTACTCTAAATGACAGCACAAAGATAACCCCACGATACATTTTCAAGAAGTCTCAACAGCTTTAAGGCATTACCTCTTGTTTTTTGATGTTCTCAACCACAGACTGGTTTGGGTTTTTTTTTTTTCAGTAACACAGTCGTATACATCACTTTCTACATTACACTGATATTTGGCTATATATGGTCTTCCTCATTAGCTCAAAGTACAGAGACCAATTCTTATTATCTTACGATACCTATCTGAATTAGGCCTACTAGGCAAGCTAAATGCATTAAGAGGCTGTGTATTTTTAATGGTCTCTTATATTCACTCCTAAGGCTCCAGGGTTTTTTGTAAACCACACAGCATAGACGCTGGCAGACTTATCACGACACTTCAGTGCTTTAGTTCAAGTTGTCTAATGAAGTTTGGTCTCAATTTGCAGTAACCACTCTTTCAAGGTAAATTTTCCTTCAACTGAGAGATGATTTTAATTAACCCAATGAATCAAGACACAGTCCAACACCCAAGAGTAGTAACTACACCTTGCAGCCCATGCAGTTTGGGCATGTCTGCAAAGGTAAGAAACCAGGTATCCATACATCCTAGGGCTGTTAACTATCTCTTCCTTTCAAGCAGGGTGGATAAACTTGGTGTCGTTGAGAGGCCTTTTCCAGCCCAGCAGTATCCTTCATCCCATTGCTGAACTACTGGAACTGAACAGTCAAAGCAGGTACACCCCAATTATTCTACCCATCACTTTCAGGTAAGCACACAAGTCAAATTAATAATATTAAAAAAAAAAAAATCTTGGAACTCTTACACAGCACTACAACCTAGCAGCCTAAAATGTCTCTTTGGGTCCCCCCACCTCCACTGCTTTCTGGAGATAACACCAACTATACAAAAATCCAGAGGGCAATGGTACAAAAAAACCCACCCAAACAGACCTAACCATGGGAATATGGTAAGCATTGACTCTAAAGGTGAGAAATAAAGTATATTTGAAAAACCCTTGAAGAACTTCAAATAAGATGGCAAGGGATTTCAGTCCTTCAAGGGAGGACTGGGCATCTCCATAACAATTAAGTTCAGTGACAATGCTTAGGCACCACCAAGGCAAAAAAGCGAAGCTTGAGTTTTCCTCTTCCTGCAGAAGACTGGAGATAGAGCAGGCTTAGAAATCACTGTCATTACACTTGTCTCCTATCTGGAAGATGCTTTCTTTACGTAGCCACAGCATTTCTGCTCAACAATCAGCCAGAAATTCTTATATCTCCCTCATTAAAGTGAACACCATAAGGCTACAAGAAAATCAGTACCAAAAATACTCTAGTCCCAGTGGTGAAGTCTCCCATCAAACATGACTGGAGTCAACAGGTTCTCCAAAGTAGGAGACATTTGAAAAGAAGTCTAAGGTGGCACAGACCTTTACTAGTACCCCAAATCTAATGTCATATTTTGACAGCAGTGAGAGTACCTCACTGGTACTGGACAAGCCTGTTCACCGAAGCAAGGAAAGAAAATGCACTTCCTAGTACTAAAAGTGTGTGTGTGTGTACATATATATATTATTTTTTTTTACCTGATAGAAAGTTTTGAAATCTCAATAATGTTTATAGCACTGAAAACTTGCCAGGCGAAACCACAGAAGTGGTGAGATGAACAGTGCTCTGTTTGCAGTGATTATGCTCGGGCTGTAGGCTTGCTGTATTAACAGACTGGAAAGCTGCCAATGTGGAGCCTCGTCAGCAAGCCACTGTATGCATGATGCATCTGTCCTTCCTGGCAGGCATCCAAAGCTTTGCTGCACCATCCTAATTCCATTGGTGAAAATGCCCTTTTTCCTCTTTCTCTTTTAAGATTTTACCAAAGCTCCTGTTATTTCCTGACCAATGACGCTCTCCATCATTTCCAAGTGGGGCTGAGCAGAGGAAGAAAAAACACAAAAAACCCCTCCGGCAATCCTCAGAATTTTTGTGTCAAAAAGAATAAAGCAGACTTTGCAGGACAACTGTATGCTCCCTAATCAGATATGTTTGCTCTTAGAAGACTAATTTGCATAGGATGTTGGTGTATAAAAGCCCATCCATTCTCAGGATGAATACTAGTGCAGGAAGATTTTGTGTGGTAATACAAGAAATTAACAAAAATTCTCTACTCACTTTAGATTGTTGGCAGTACTCTAAATAGACGTCATTTTTTTTAGTCACTTATAACTGCCAAATACTATTACCAATGTTTCTTTAGAAAAGATTTGAGTAAAAAGTTTTCCTCTACAATATAATCAGATATAAACAGAAGAAAAAAAAAAAAAATCTGATTGCAAGGATCAGAAAGAAAACATGTCCACAACATTGCAGTATATCAGCTACATGAAGCTAACCACTATATAATTACTTGCATTTAGCAAATACTTCATGTCTGGATACTCTGTCATGACAAAACTTTTAGATATTGCAAATTTCAGTGCTGTCATCAAAAACCCACACAAAACAAGATACTGCCCTTCCTCCCAAATCACAGTGTCTCTCAAACTTCTCTAGTCATTTTATCCCTTTTTACCTGCCCACTTATTCTGCTTTGAGCCTGTAGTATGCGCAAATGAATATATCGTCCATGACAATGTAAAATCTGTTTAGCTAAATAATTGAAATTTAATATCAGCAATCATCTCCTATCTCTTCATTCACCGACTGAATTATTACCACAATAAATTTTTATACTAAAAATCTGATCAAAACAGTGTTTTAAGCTGCTATTTCCAAGAACACTAACAAAGTCCTAACGCTGGAGGTCTCAGCCCAGACTGCTAAGGCTTTCCAGCCTTAGATCCAGGGGATCGTCTGTCAACATTTGTTTAGCACCTGAAAAAACTAACAAGTGAGCACGCAAGGGCACAACACTGCCTCTGATGGATTACACTAAAATTTCTTCAGCAGCTTCCAGCTTGGCTGCTGAATAGATTCAGAACATAGCCCATTTCATCCACTGTCGTGCAGCACAGGCTAGAGATGTCTTACAGGGGTTCTCGTGCTTGCTACACAGAGCCCTGCCTATTCTCTGCAGGTGAGTTGCACACAGACCTCTTTAGAGCATCCTCTATAGCTAAGCACTACTGAATACATGTATATGTTTTTAGGCATCTTTACTGTACATATTAAACAAAGTACTGAGTGCTTAAGATTAATCTAGCTTTGATTATATCACCTAGCTGTATTACAGCAGATAGTAAATCTCCTCCGTGTCTGAAGCCTGATGTCTTGGTGATTTTGCAGGGGAACTAGGATGCAGAAATGCTATGCTAGGTATTGAATCAAAAGCATAACTTCCACACACAAATTATAAAAGCTTACATTATCACTAGACACTTGGGTTGAAAACCTCTCTTATCTACAGCTACAGTCTCCTTTGCATCCCAGAGGCTATCACAGAAAACAGTGCTTGGCAGTACATCAAAGCCCAGCGTGCAGTTAAATGGGATTTTGCTCCTCTCTAGTTCAATAATGCTGCCTTGTTCATCTCAGTGCAACTTGCTGAAGAAAGAGATGCAAGGTCACAGTTAAATAATGCTCGTTTCCTGTTCTCAGCATATTTGCACTACAGGCTGTACACTGCAGACACACAGCATTAAAGGGATTCCCACTAACCCCTCACACACAGGCACAGCAAACAAGGGGAACTGACAGGCTTCTGCTTTCTGGGGGTGGGGGGAGCAGGACACCAAACCAACAAACAGAAAAAGCAAAAATGGCTTCTGCTCCTCTGTGTTTGCAATCCAGGCAGACCTTGTCTAAGAAATCCATGAATACTTAAAGGAATATCATCAATTTACTCACTGATAAACTGATGGATAGCAAATCACAAACACGATCTCTCTCTCAACAACTAAGCTGTTAGAGGCACAAATTAAACACCAGCCAGGGTCCCTTTTTAGGAAGAAGAAATGCTGCTACATCTCAGCTGTTCAAAGCAGAATTCAATACTCAGTTTTGATGCCATATAGATATGTAAAGCAGCCATCACACAAAGCAGAGAAATGCATAACAGCAAGTTTTAGACTAAAATCACAGTTTTCCCATGCTGATTTTAAGATTATATACTAACCTCTTACTTTAGAAATAGAAGCAACTTAAAAATAAAAGAATAAAAATCTAAATACAGTTAAGACAGAGTAAAGACTCAAGGCATATGTATGTGGATAGAGATGCAGTTAATGTTTAAAAACCAGTTTGAGGTCCTACAGTAAAACAGTGGCAGAGGAGAGAACAGCAGCATCACTCCCTATGTTTGCAGATGAATGTCCAATCTTATCATTAACATCTATTTATCTAAACTGGAAAGCCTTGATTGCTATTTCATCTATAAAGGCAAATAATATAAGCTTGAAACATTAGCAGGAACAATGCCCATCAAGAAACAGCAAGACAAAGGTGCCTGTTATTATTTCTTTATTTCAACGCTACCAAATCCCAAGTGTGGGCTCCTTCCTGAAGGCAGCAAGTATCAGGATTTACAGTGTTATACAAGAGCCTAGAGAGTCAGACAATCTGTTGAAGTTTCAGTGTCTCTGTATTAAGAATCAGAGAAGTTTAGATAGAGTTCAGTGGACACCCGTGGTCTCAAAAAAAAAAAAGAAAAAAATCCCACACAAGCCTCTCACTAGATGACTATGTACCTTGAAAAATGATCAGAGGTGCGCAGTCACCTTCAGTGCCTTGATGGATTGAACTTCTAGTAACAACTGCCACAGAATGTATAGCACTGATTTCTCAGAAGGCACTCAAGACCAGATGGGTGTTTTTTGAGGGTTGCTTTTTAGGGGTTTTGAGGTTTTCCTGAAATCTATGTCTCAGACTTCAAATACTAAGCTGGTATTCACTAAACCACTACAATAACCTAATCGTATATAGTATGCCAAAGACCATACGTGTATGTATTCTTGCAGGTACATCTCACAAGAGTGTTAAGTATTACTTATTGATTTAGCACCTCTGTAAACTGCTTGATACACTGAACTATAGGTCAGGGCTCCCCATACTATGCCTCATTATGGAGTACAGCTTTTCTCAAAATAGAAGAAATCTTCTAATTGGTAAAATGTAAATGCCAGAAGTAAGAGACACGGGTCCTCAAAACAGTTTTAAAAGGAAAAATTTTCTTTTACATGTGGGGGAAGAAAAAAAAACTTGCATGTTTGTTTGCATGTCTGTTGTCAACTACACACTTGCTTTCCTTTGCATATATCAATTCTCAAGACCTGATATAAAAATGAACTTACAATCCACATCAGAGTTACATTTAAGGACAAAGCTAGGCTATCTATATCCCATCTAAAGGGCTACATTTGTTCTTCAACCTCTAAATGTAAAAACGTATTTGTGGAAGACACCTAAATGAGCCACTGTCCCATTTGCTGCTATTTCTATTTAACGTAATAGCCAGAAACAATTCTTGCTTTCAATGCACCAGAATATTTTGATAACTAGGCAAATACACACTCTCAATATAGCTATATAATGGCTTAATTAGTCAGGAAAAGGAGTGGCTGATTCTCATTTCCAGAAGATCCTTAAGATCAAAAAAAGAATACACAGAACCACATTTCAGTTTGTATCTCCAACTGCTTAGCTTTGTCATGTTTCACAAAAGGAGAATTTTCCATAAAAAAGTTTTTCTGTTGATGACTAGTAACTAAAAGAATAAAATATCTGCACCAAGTTTAACTAGATCTCCCTCAGGAAGCATGCAATCTAAGTAGGTGTCTACTTTCTTTGGAGAAATTCTCTGCTTCAACAGGCTGATTTGAAGTCCTTTCTCTTCCCCTAATGACTCAACGCAGTCTTTTCACAGCGGCCATCTCAAGGAAAAAGAATGAGCTGAGTGCACAAGGAATCATAATTTAAAAAATAAAAAAAAAAATAGTACATATGTCATAATAGATAGCTATATAACATGCAGTGGCCCTAAGACTGTAAAAAGCGGGTCAGATCAAAAAGCTGTAAAGCTGTATTACAAAACCAGACCTCAGGCTCTTAAAACTAAAGTGCTTGTTTGATTATGACAGACAGGCTTACAATCGAGAGTTCACATCTCTTATAAAACAATTATTTGGCCACATGCAGTTTATATTACATTAAGCAGGGAAGGAAGTAAAGAGCTTTCAGCTTTGAAATGTAATTATCATTTCTCGCTATTTTTATGAATAAATAAAAGGTTCTGATTCAAATCTGAAGAAAGAGGCCCTGACGAGGTAGCTTGCCATCTGTGCCTTTAGTTACCTTAAAAGCCCATTTGGATATATGAAATAATAGAAAATGCTTTCTCTCCGAACACAGTTTCCAGAAATTGCTTCCTGACATTAGTTTGCTTTTAAGTAACCCTATTATTATCAAAAGCAAGATGTTTAAAAACCACAAGCAACATACAAGGCCATAATCCTGTACCCATCTGCCGGAAAGGAGTAAGACCAGGCGAAGTGCCTATCTCCCACAGCCATTCTGTTGGTATTGAATGTTCCACTCCTTTTTGTGCTCTTGAATCTCTCTCCCACCAGCTTCTGTCAGAAGATTGCACTAGATCCTTACCTTCAAAAACTGGCTCAGTATTTTAAGGGCACATCTCCTTCTGTTACAAAGAGAAGCAGGTAAGAACAACATTTGCTTTTCAGCCAATACCATTTCCTCGAACAAGGGCCATGAGCTCCGGTTAGGAACACATAAAGGTCTAACCCATAACGGGAAATGACTGTTGTCCTCAGGTGCTCTCTGGAATCTCTGTTTCCATATAAATATAACCAGACTCCTGAGAGGAAACCCTTCACACACTGTCCTTGACCACCAAAAGAAGCAGTCTCCCTACTCCCAGAGAAGGAATAAGCGGAGAGCAAACTCTTCAAATACCTTAGCGGATGCTAATCCAAATAGTACCAATAATGGCTATATCGGGAGATTTGACATTGCCCTGCTCCAGCCCTGTTCTAAGCCAACCTACAATGACACAGAAGTCGTTCTGGTTGTCACACAATTCCTGGAGCAGGCAAACATGCAGAATTCATCCTCATGCAACATCAGCGCCAATGCAGGTCAAACACACAATATAATCCCAACATATTCACTGCCTGTTGTTAATGACTAAGGATGCTGTGCACACCTCAGCAAGGCTTGGTGCTACCCTGGGGACAGTGACGGATGCATGTCACTCAGCAGCTTCAGAAGTAACAGGACTTGGATCCCACTTCCAGAACCATCTGTCAGCCCACAGAACTATGCCAGAGCCGGATCCCTCGCAACCCTTCTGAAAAGTTATGGCAACGCATAAGGCAGACAGTGGGTAATGCATTATAGCCTGACATATTTCCTGGACGGTTAGGCTCCATAAAGAATCTCCAATTCTGATACCACCCGCAAGCTAGAAAATAGGTTTCCTCTATCCGAGAGGAAAAAAAAAAAAAAAGGTCATCTTTACACAACCAAAGACCCTGTGAAGGACTGAAACAGGCACAATAGCCTAGCGGCTACAAGCAGCACAGAACAGTAATCTGATCCTAAAGTTAAGAAGAACCTTACTAACATCACTAGTGCTCCACTGACAGTCAAGTTATCAACCAGCAGTAAGTCTGTAGCAAGACCTTGCCCTCCACATGGAGGATAGCATGCCTTCCTCTTACCAATTACAGCTACTGCTGAAGAGAGGAGATCTTTAATGTCTCTCTCTGAAGGCTAAGAGTTCAAAACCTATTAAAGATAATGCTTCATGCGGTAGAAAACCCCAACACGACAAAACAAAACAAAACACAAAAAAACAAAACCAAAAAGCCCAAACAAAATCATGAGAATCAACACTCAAACTTCAATGCTGGGACTATTTTATTTTTATGTGAGTTTCAAAGCTGTGTTACTATTAGTGTTCACCCTGTGGTTAATCACATACATCATGCAATGTACCACTAACAAAAAGAAATGCGTGCAACATGTCTCTACAACAAGACGTGCTACCTCTATAAGCCATATTAAGACAGATGCAGACGCAATAAACGTCTTGTTTGCAAGTGTCCTATGGCTTACTAAGAAGAGATACAGCGTTTTGCCTGCCAATCTGACAAGAAAAATGCTCTTCTGATCTCCTTAATATTTATTAATCTGGTTCTGAGGGTTCATAACCAAATTCTCACAGCTTAGCAAGTACACATCTGCTGACCGCACATACTCACTCAGACCGGAGGAGGGGCACAAGTGAAACATATCTGCATAAGTATCATGGAATTGGTTTGAAGTATTTCATTTTAATGTCACATTTGCAATAGGCTCCAAGCTTGCACATAGGGAGGTACTACAGATCAGCTGATACTACACCTCAAGAAGTCACTGCATAAAATAACAATGTGGAACTCTGAGACTGGGTTGAAAGAATGCAAATTACAGATCCCACATGAAAGAGACACTTTAGTGCTTCACAGCAGTCCATAAGCTCTTGTCTGAAGAAACTCTGTTGTAGTGTCCACAGGCTGCACGGTGCATAAAGATGCAGGTGAAAGAAAGTCATTGCCCTTCGCCTTCCTTCATAATTCTTCCTAGAAATGTCCACCTCTCACTTGTGTGAGTTCCAGCCTCTTGTCCAAATGGGCCAGATTAGCACAAGCTGCTCATTTGCCCCTTTTGCTCCACAGGCGCAGGCAGGCAGCAAGGGCGGGAGCACGCTGCGCCCAAAGGAAGAGCTCCACCTGCGGATCAGATGGAGCAGATCCCACTAGCAGGGGAGCAAGAACAAGCATCTGGGAGCAGTAACCACTTCCATCAGCACAGCTGGATCCAGAGAACGATATCAGCCCACAGCACACCACACTCAGCCCCAATCCCAGGTGGGTGCCACCCCAGACAAGGCTTTAACACAGGGACCAAAATATCCTTATTGAACAAGAAAGGTAAAGACGCCTTTCCTCCTCGGCACATGTGCTGCGCACACAGCTTCAGGGACACACAGATCAAAAAGCCAAAAGGTTACAAAAATACTTTTTAAAGACTGGTTTAAATAAAACTCTAACAATTTGTCAGCCAGTAGCGATTTCTGAGGACCTCACTTGTGCTTTCTAAACTTGAAAGACTAACAGTACTGTCAACATCAGTCGTTAGCTAGGAAAAACTGACATTTAACACAGTATGAGTAGATTCTAAAGTGGAGATAAGGAACAACCACACAGTATTTCTGTACCACGTTGCAAGAGGTATTGCAGCTTGACACGTGGCCAGGTTGCAGAGGGACACAGCATTTAATATTACCTTTAACGAAGAACTCCACACATGAAACTTCCCCAGTCACTGACAGCGATTTGGCTCCCATACAGTACTTCTGACCCCATAAGCACACCAACAATAGCAGCTACACTCCGAAAACACCCCCTCCCTCGACGAGCCCGCATACTATTTGCAGCAAATGGAGCACGAACTTTATCAACCAGCACGTGAAGTTCGTGTTTACCTCGGGAAATCTTCAGAGACACAGTCTGTCCACTGAAAGGACCCCCTGAACCACTAGGCTTCCCCTTTCTTCTGCCAGGAATTTTTAGAAAAGATGCTCACACCCATGTACGCATGAGGACGGCACGAACCGTAAGCAA